>NW_011909520.1:0-1960 GCF_000151845.1 Pteropus vampyrus | reverse complement strand
GAGTTCAAGCTACCTGCTCCCTGACCACGGAATGACATACAAATTTCTCATCACTGTCGCTGCTATCCATCTCCGCTCACCCTGAAACCTAAGTATTTTCAGCGGCTGCCGATTAAGTGTGCTGTGGAGAGACACAGCATTTAAAACCGCTTCGTTCCCTGCCTGACTACACACGCCAAATTACATTTGGGGTATTGTCGGTGTTTGCTTTCTTTTCTCCTCAAACAAATCTCATTAGAAGTCAAAGAGGTTGAGTCTTGCCTGCCCTTTTCTTAGTTAGCAATACCTTGTAACCTGTCGTCCATAATGAAAACAATGTCCCTGCCATTCGGAGACCATTGCGTGGAACTGGTTATGCCTCATTGGATTTGGGCATTTGGAGTACATGGTTAACAGAGTCAACACTTCACAGGACCACATATAACTCAAGGTGATTGAGCAAATGTAGTTCAGGATTCACAGAAGTTCTAGTTCTCTAAGCCCCTATGATGACCAACCGTGAGGTTGAAAATGCAACCCCGCCATAATTATGGAGGGCTAATAAGAATGAATGCCCTCCAGAGACAAAGTCATACATTACAGGTCATGGATGTTGGAGAGTCAACGAGCAGAGGGACACTTCTATCGGCACTTGGGGCTAGGAGCAGACACATCCGGTTAATTCATCATCTTATTTCCAACAGGTCCTGACCCTCCACTAGCCTAGAGCCTGCCTCACTGTTGGACACGGTGAATACATTTTTTTAAATATTCATAAAATTAAGCTCAGGTTCCTTTTTTAAAAACCCAGTGTAAGTACATATGCTTTTAAAACACAGGGGGAAAGAAAGATTTTGTGAGAAAATTATTTGGATTTTTTAAATCGTATTTTGAAAACTATTTGGATTTCCAACCTGATTGCTGTTAGGTTTATTTTGCAGTCATTGTGGCTTATGGCATATTCATTCATTCTTAGTTAAGGCATCCTATTTTACTCTTGTTTGTTACATAATCCCATTGCTTATACAGACCCACTCACGTTGGCCTTTCTGATTGACTGTCATTTTATGCCAAACTTGATTCGGGAAGGTCTGGGTCTCATTTACCAATTTCAAAAATGGCCGATGTTGTTACGCTGATCCCCAGAATCTTTCTTACAATTCATCAGCCCGCTTCAGAAGCAGTATAACTGATAGTCTAGAAATAAATGGATTTGAATATTTATACTTTGAAAATCGGGTGTCTAAGACTTTTTTATTAGGGCATTTGCCGTTGAAAAATAGTGTCCATATTTATTATTTGTGTTTGCCTCAGAGTTGAAGTTAATCGAAATCTTAGGATAGCTTTTATTAAACGGCAGAATGGTCTGTTCATTATTTATTCTCCATTATAATTATCCTAGAAATTCAGGATGAAAAAATCTGTTCCATCTGGTCATGGCACAAGAACATTCTAATGAAAGTTCTAGAGTCCTTGGTCTGACATCAAGGTATCTCCTTATCAAGGATCCTAGAAAACAACGGTTTTCTTTCCACTCCCTTGAGACACTGTTCTACAAACACAGACATCTTATACCAAAGGATATATTCTGTTAAACCTAAATTTCCCTTTTCTTAACTTCATCCCTTAACATTTTTCTTATCTCCAGCCAAAATTCCTCTTTCCTCTTGGTGTTTAGACCCTTGAACTATGTGTAGATTTTTATCATGCCCCTTGGGTCTGACTTTGTGGTTTGGCTACACTATAAAGTCCATATTTTGCTTTAAAACGCCATCATTGTAGATGATCTCCTCTGGATTCCTTCCAGTCACTTATTTCTTTTCGATTCTCAGGTCCAATATTTCAGGATAGGGCATCCTATTTTGCCCTTGTTCGTTATATAATCCCACTGCTGATCTAGTCCCAAGTCACATCGAACTTCCTAATTCACTGCCATATAATATTTCAGACTTCTATCTGATTGGCTCCCAACTTTTAGTTA
>NW_011909519.1:0-1808 GCF_000151845.1 Pteropus vampyrus | reverse complement strand
TGCAGGCACTTGAGCCCATGCCCAGCTCTGCCCTTAACCACCTCAGGCTCTGCCCGGAACCAG
This sequence comes from Pteropus vampyrus, assembly GCF_000151845.1. Lineage (NCBI taxonomy): Eukaryota > Metazoa > Chordata > Mammalia > Chiroptera > Pteropodidae > Pteropus > Pteropus vampyrus. The sequence goes on along the minus strand of NW_011909519.1, from coordinate 1,745 downwards.
GAAGAGGATGAACAGGGCCACTCTGGTCTGCTCTGGTTAAAATAAGAGTGGGGGCAGTGAAAGGATTCAGGCTGTTAAAAGAAGGAGACTAGCAGATCCCACATTGTCCCTTCTTTATGACTGGAAGAAAGTAGGTGTCACCTTACTCTCTCACCAGGAAAGGAGCCCAGCTCCTGTGTAATCAGGCCAGTCTGGCTTTTCATCATAGTGTAATAATTTTTCTCTAAGAAATTTAAATGAAGAGACTCAGAAACTAGGAGTTGAGAGCCATCTCCTTATTAATGTTATAGCTGGGTCCACCGTGTCCTCAAGATTGGCTGTTCGACTCCTTATTGAATTCTGAGAAAAATTCACTAAATTCTTCTCTCCCATCTGGCCACTTGTTTTTGTTGGTGAAGAGAGCTTGAGTTGCTTTTTCAATACACTTAGTTTGAGTCTTGTACACTCATAAAAGTAGTATTGCTATCTTTTATTTCATTAATTCTGAAAGATCTTCTCCCTCAATTTGCCCAATTTAAAGCCTCCTTTATTTAGTTCTTTAAAAGTAGGCACCATACTCCCAAGAGCTGTGTCTAAAAGAAATCTATCTTATTTGCACCAATAGTGTCAAGGCTCCCAGAGGGTAGTGATTCCATTTGTTTTGTTTACTTCTGTATTCTGAGCACCTCTCAAAATGCCCATTACATAGTAGTATTCAGTAATTCTAATAACGAACAAATAGCTATGAATAACTATTTTCTCCCATTTTACACCCATGGTAACTTGCTATACATATTTTTCTCCATGTTGCTTTTTTAAAAAACTTATTCATATACACTAGAGATTGTCAATAGTTAGAGGGGCAGGAGGCAGGACTCTCTTCCAAGCAGAAAAAAGCAACTCTCCATCCTTGGGTTCATGCACTAATCTCAGGAAGCAGCCATCACCAACATGAATTAAACCACTGTGAAAGGCATGCCTGTATGTGATGGAGCCCTCTCTTTGTTCTGTTAAATCTTTAAAAGTCTAAAATTTAGTCTTCCCAATAGCCCTCTGAGACAAGTTCTTTGATCATTTATCCTGTTTGCAGAGGAGGGTACCTGGGGCACAAAGAGAGAGAAAAATTTTAATTTTCCGGCTAAATTTTTAAGTCTATTTTGCCACATGGACTCCTTTTATCTTTCTATCAAGCTAAACACAAATACTTACACATTAAAGGTACATCAATGCCTAGCAGGTGAATTAAAAGTTAAGGTGCAGTAAAATAATAATTATATTTATATTTTAAAAAGTTAAAATTATTAAAACAATGAGATACCACTCCACATCTATTAGAATGGCCAAAATCCAGAACACAAAGATATAGAGTAATCATTCACTGCTTATGGGAATGCAAAATGGCACAGACACCATTGGCGGTTGTTGGGCAGTTTTTTTATAAAACTAAACATACTCTTACCGTACAATCCAGCAATTATACTCCTTGGTATTTACCAAAAAAGTTAAAAACTTATGTCCAAAAACTTGCACACTGATGCGTATAGCAGTTTTATTCATAATTCCCAAAACTTGGAAGGAATCAAGATGCCTTTTAGTAGGTGAATGGAAATATAAACCATGGTGCATCCAGAAAATGGCATATTATTCCGTGCTAGCAAGTTGTAAAAGACATGAAGGGTATTTAAATGCATGTTACTAGTGAAAGAAGCCAACCTAAAAAGGCTACATACTGTGTTATTTCAACTACATGACATTCTGGAAAAGGC
>NW_011909518.1:0-2142 GCF_000151845.1 Pteropus vampyrus | reverse complement strand
GTCCCATCTCTTAGCACCAGCAGCCACCCGTCTCCAAGAGAACAGACCTCTGTTGCCTTGACCTGTCCCTCTCCCACCTCACAAACACACACCCCACAGTGCTCCACTTTCCTTTTATCTCTTGTCTTGCCCTTATGAGAGCCTCTTTGACCTCTCCTCCTCACCCTGAAGTGACCCTCTCATTCTCAGATATCTTATGCTCCCGCTTGCTATTTCCTTCCAAAACTCGGGCATCGTGCTGCCCGCAAAGCCCTGCCCCAACTTCAACGACCTAACTCCTCTTCAGCCATAAAAACCCATCCCAAATGCCATCTCCCAGTGTACCACCTTCCTTGATCCCCTTAGAAGGGTGTTTACCCTACCCCACCCCCCACCCCCCACAGTCCCTGAGACTCTGAACAGACTTCCGCCACGGCACCTTTCTTGCTGTTAGACTGCAGGTCTGTCTTCCCAGTCAGGCTGTGAGCTCTTTGAGGAAAGGATGGTTTGTTATTGATTTCTGCATTCTCAGAGCCTAGTGCAGTGCAGATTTTCCCTGCAGGGGTGGGAAGTGTTCTACAGCCGTGAACTGTGAAGGGCAACCCATTAGTGGGTCATGAAAACAATTTAAAGTGGGTCACAATCTGCATTAAAGAAAAGAAATAAAATAGAAAATATCAGAGTGCATTGTAGCTAGACTAAGCATTGTTTTGAGAAGTTTTTCCTCCTATTTTATACACACATTCACAGTTTACAGGGACACGATAAAAATCATGCTTTTGTGGGGGCGGGGTCGCAGCTACAAAAGCTTGAGAACAATTATTCTACTGAGCATTTCTTGGAAAGGTGAGTCCCTTCAACTCCAGTTGACACGACTGGAAGGATGACCTAAGTCTCAGAGTGACGTTCTTGAGTGCCTTCTGTGTGCCGGGATTTCTATTTGCTGGCCATGCTGTATGTCTCCCCTAATCCTCCCAAAAATCCTGGGAGGGCAGCACTGTTTAGATGAGAAACCCCAAACTCAGTGGAGCTGAAGAATCAGACCAAGGTCTCACAGCAAAATGTGGAAGAGCCAGGATATGAGTCCAGGTGTGTCTCATTTGTCAGCCCTTTCTCTTTCCATGATTCTGGTGTCAGAAGCTGACTTCCGAGAGTGGATGATAGTTGGCAGGAGAAGACAGGGGGAGAGCGGGGAAGGAAATCGGAGGCCATCTCCTGGGGAAGGATGAGGTTTCTCACGTCCACCTGTGCCCTTCCCGCCTCTGGAGCGAGAGGAGTCAGTGTTCTGGTAAAAACTCCTTCCTGGGCCTGGGAGGGAAGAGAGTTGTCCCTAAGCATACATAACTCTCTCTCTTCCCAGGCCTCCGGGCTGGCCCAGGCAGAGGGTGTCCGAGCTCTGATGCCTGGAAGGGAGCTTGCCTCGTTATTTCTTAATTAGAAGTGGAGGGCACCAGTAGGTAGCACACAAAGTCATTTCTGCCTGGTCTCACTGCGGGGGAGTGGAGGCAGCCTGTCGGGCCGGACTGCGGTGCTGGGCTAAGTCCCACCGCCATGGGCTTCTGCTGATGATCCTCAGGAAACTTCTCTGACCCCTCCAGCTCTCCTTCTCCTGGGTTCCCCTGATGCCACAGCACCCCTCCATCACAACCTGCCTGTTTCCTTGTCTGTCTCCCCCACCAGACAGTGAGCCCCTCAGGGGAAGGACCTGTGCTCCAAGCTGCCAGTTCCTCCAACTGTCTGGCACATCGTAGAAGCTCAGAAGATGTCTACAGAGGGAAGGAAGGAGGGAAAGAAAGGCAAGGAAGGGCAGGGAGAGAGGAAGGGGGCCGGTTGTTTCGGAGCTCGTGAAGACCAGGTGGATCAGAGTCTGGGCTCAGGCCCCTTCCGCCTCCTTCCTCGCCAACCGGAAGGAGACACACATGGCTCCCAGGGCCCGTCTTCCTTGGGCACCCACCCTGGCTGCCCTGCCCCTGCCTCTGGCTGCTGACAGCCACTTAAAGCCTTCTCCGGGTGGAGAAGGTACTTCTCTCACTCTCAGGTTTCCGCTTCTGGATTCAACAGGTTCCTAGATGATCCTCACCCTCCGGAGCTCTAAGGTTCCCCATCCAGAAATCCTGTGCACTCCACCGACCTCTCTGAAGGCTTTCGAGGCGGCTCGTCACC
>NW_011909517.1:0-2631 GCF_000151845.1 Pteropus vampyrus | reverse complement strand
GTCTGTTGATTCCTCTTCCTCTCAGGCCCCCTGGCCCCTAGTGATGTGACTACTCAGATAGGCTTCAGGAAGGTTTGGCTGTGGGAGGAGCTAACAGAATTCCTGCCTTGAGCTCCTGAACTGAAAGTCCTGTAATGAAGCTTTAGATAGAGTTGTTGGAGCGCTCAGCACTGTTCTGAGAAAGTGGAAGGAGTGACCATGTGCTCTCAGTTTCTGCTCCCTTCTTCCTGCCTTTCCATCTTCCTGCTCTGAACTTTCTACATAGTGTGTTAGGCTAACTCCAGAGCCTTCTTGAGTCCTTCAGACATCTGGTATGAGTCAGAGTACCTTCCTCATACTTCTAAAAAAAAATGTAGCTTTGGTCTCTTAAAATTAGGGGTTATCGTGTATCTAGAAAGAATATCCTAAGAGAAAAAGTTACAAGAAGAGCTTTGAGGCATTTTAAAGCCAAGCTTTTATTACCTACCACACTATGTGAACATTTGGTAACTACATTTAAATAAGCTGGGCAGAACTGAGTAATTACATTGAGCAGGCAGCCCAAGCATTTATCCGGACTCCAAGCTCCTGACCATTTAGAATGAACTCAGAAAGGAGTCACTTTTAGGGAGTTGTTAGATCATAGTTAAATTATCATTGGAGACCTAGTGCACAAACATACACGCACCTACAGCCACCAAGGAGATGTCTTTGGGGGGCATTTACCTCCTAACCCTGACCTCAAAGCAAATCAACTGCAATTGACATCCATCTTTTCTCCCCAAGTTCAGATGTCAGGCTCCTATCATAGGAACTCATTGCGAGCTTCCGAGAGAGTTTCTATTATACTTTGTAGAGATATGACCAGCAGCATTTTGTCCTCATCCTTAGGAAGCCTCCTAGAACATACGCTTTTTGAAGGTTCTTAAAGGCTTGAAGTTTCATGCTGAAATGGCCAACTTGTGCACTGGCTTCTGAAATCCACTAAAATCTGATTATTTAACAAGACATGCAACATAAAAGTTCTATTTCCCAGGCAGAAATAAAGACTATAATTAGTGAGTGCCTCAGTTACAAAGACAATATTTGAGATTTGAACTGTCTCTCCCACTTCCCAGCCATGTGACCTTGGGAAAATTGTCTAATCTGTTTTAGCTTCAATTTTTTTTTTCTTCTATAAAGCACAGATAATAATAGTTTCTTGGAGGTTAAAGGAGAAAACATACATAAATGGCTTGGCACATAGTAGGTGCTCAATAAATGTTAGTGTCCCTCTTACCCAAATTATTCCCTCCCCTCCATTTGCTTTGAGAGAATTAGGACCCATATCTGAAGGATTTTATATAGTCAATAGAATAAACTTATGGGTTTAGGCACTGGAAAAAATTAACCTGGCTTAAAAACACTTAATCTGTGGAGTAAGTGAAAATGAAGAATGGACTTTCCACTACAGTGCCTGTTATCTCTTTTCATGAGTAATGCTTAGCTTACTTACATTAAGTGGCATCATCCCAAATGCACTGGTTCATTTAAGACTGACTGAGGATGTATTAGTGCCTGTACCTGCAGTGAAATTTTTTATGTCTTTCTTTTAAGAATTTGAGATTGTGACTCTCCGTGGGTGGGTGTTGCTTTGAACAGGGATATAATCTGAACTCTGCAGCCAGTAACTTAAAGGTGGGCTGGAAGACCCTCCCGACCCACTTCTGCAAGGGTTCTTAGTGGCTGTTTTTAGGAACTCAGTCTAATAAGAATCTAGTTACAGGGGAAACACCCTACTCTGCACTGTTGTGTTTGGTAAGGCAGCTCTGTAAGTCCGTGGCTGGCGGCTGGGAAGGAAATGGAAATGTCATTATCTGCTCGGCCACCTGGTTCTGCTCATTCCTAGAGGCCCAACCCATGACTATCTTGATCTCAGTAGTAGAGTGTGTTTAGAACACTTGGAGATAAGCAAGGAATGGAAGTATCATATGTGACCATGAGTGACCTCAGGAGCCATTTTATAGGTTCAAAGTAAAAGATTTTCTTCTATCAGCCAGCCAGGTTCCCTAGAGGAGCAGAGAGGCTAGACAGAGACCAGACAGAGCCACCACTGGTCATCAGGACTGATGGCTTCTGCTTCAAGTTCTGTGAGTGACTTGCTAAGAGACCTGGGATGAATTTCCTCAGGTGCCAAGTAAAAGTCAGGAACAGTTTGAGATCATCTGATGAGATGTAGCACAAAATTCTATTTATCTGCATTTAATAAACTTCTCTGAGCAAGGAAGGCGATTAGAAATGAGCCCCTCGTGGTCTTGCCTTAAATTTCCTAGTTAAGCCTTGTGTATTAAGAGACATTTGAGGGTCTCCTCATAAGCCAGCGTGGCCTCTCTATTCTCTCAGCACCGCAACCCATTTGGAACCTGGGAAAAGGTGGTTAATGGTGCGTTAGGCACTGAGCAGAGATCAATGGTGGTTGCCTTGGAAGGACTGGCTTGAATGCGCCACTCGACATCTGTGGCAGTGAGGGGACGGAGGTGAGAAGCCAAAGCACCAGGAAGTCGAAAGGCAGGAACCCTCCCTTGCCAGATGAGCCTCTGGAGATCTTGTCTTGCTGGATTTTGTGTCTCTTTTAGCCTACAGCTGCCTCTCCCTTCTCTGTCTCATTCTCAG
>NW_011909516.1:0-1157 GCF_000151845.1 Pteropus vampyrus | reverse complement strand
AATATGTCCTTCCAGACCTTTTCGTAGCAATTGAGAAACGCAGTTTTGGCAAAATGAAGAACAGGACCTAAGTCTAAACCCCACTCTGACGATCCCGTTAAGATGACGGCAACGGCCAGCAGCCAAGGGACGAGGTCAAGTTCAGAGGCTGCCGAGCCGCGGCCGGCCGTGGTCCGTGGTCTGTGGCCAGCTCTTACAGTAGGTGGTTTGCTGGGGCCTGTGAGTCACCCCTGAGGAGCTGTAGCTTGACCAGCACTGTAGGTGCTGAGATCCGGTATTTGTTTTAGACCCTGGGAGCAAAGACTAATAAGGAAAATACAGCAGAACAGCTGGGAAACGTTTCCCTCCTGACTGCACAGACGCGCTCCGGCCAAATGTCCATCCTCGGGCCCAGGGAGCTCCCCGGGAGAGCGTGTGTGCTTTTCTGTCCTTCAAACTCGTTTCTCTCGCCTCACTTACCGCTTTATGCCCCCGCTTCAGATGATGCTAAGCTTCCACTCCGTCTCGTAACGTGAAGGAAGCATGACAAAAATATGTCCTTGGACAGACACGAGGCTCGAAAAATTTCCTCTGAGTGGATTTCTTTTGTCCTTCCAAACAGTGCATATTCAGCAATTTCGAGATTCCAGATGCGGACTGTCAGCGTTGGCTTGTGCGGTGGCAAGCCTGCACCTCGTCTGCGAAGGCGATTTCACGACGTCACAGTCTTGTCATCTGTGTGACCCGAGATGAAAATTCGAACCTCATCAAACGCCGCCAGACTGAGCAAGAAGGCGATAAGCCTAAGAGAATACAAATTAACACTCACCACCTTTCGCGATTTCCAGAGATCTCAAACGGCTTCATCAGCAAACTGCCAATTTTCTTGGGAAACCATTGGGATTCCAGCAAAAGCCCTGAACAACCAGCTGTCGGAAGAATGCATGCATTTGGAGAACTATTATCGTTCAATGCTTAGAATTAAAAATAATTTTTTGACCAGACAACACCTTTTTTTAAAGACAGCTCCATGATAAAGCCAGCTTTCCGGATACAGATATCTAGCAACATATTGTTTATCGACATGAATTTCTGTGGCTTGCACAGTCTTTTAGTTTCAGTAACACGTCCCCCAAGCTGGTTCTTCCCATGAGGCATCCGTTATGACCAACGTGCAT
>NW_011909515.1:0-1439 GCF_000151845.1 Pteropus vampyrus | reverse complement strand
GTCTCCTTCACACTCAAGAGTTGGAGATCACACAAGGTTTGAAACCAGGAGGTGGGGAATTCAAGGGCTACCCTAGAATCTGTCCATCACAGTCCCCCCTCTGGTCCCCAATGATATGTGTCCCTCTCATCATACCATTATGGCATCTGCACAAAGTATAGAATCTCATCATCTAAATCAGAGCCAGGTATGGATAAGGCTCCTTGGGTATAGTTAATCTCAATCTATAAAGTGAAAGACAAGCTATCTAGCTCCTAACACACCCAACACACAATGGAGGAACAGGTATAGTACAATAGTTACAGACATCCCATTTAGAAAGGATGTAGAAGGTAAAATAGAAGGTAAAAGAAGGTTAAAAGGAGTTACCACTCAAAGGAAACAGACATACAAGCCCAGGAAGCACAGAGAGTTCCAAGCAAGATGAATCCAAAGAAGCCCACACCAAGACACATAATTAAAATGCCAAAGATTAAAGACAAGGAGAATCATAAAAGAAGCAAGAGAAAAACAGTTAGCGACCTACAAGGGAGCTCCCATAAGACTGTCAGATGATTTCTCAACAGAAACTTCACAGGCCAGAAGGGAGTGGAACAAAATATTCAAAGTGATAAAAAGCAAAGACCTACAACCAATATTACTCTGCCCAGCAAAGTTATCATTTAGAATCGAAGGGCAGACAAAGAGCTTCCCAGAAAAGAAAAAGCTAAAGGATTTCATCACCACCAAACCAGTATTACAAGAAATATTAGAGGGGCTCTTTCAAGAAGAAGGAAAAAAAGATAAAAAATATAAATAATAAAATGGCAATAACTACATATCCATTAACAATTACTTTAAATGTAAATGGACTAAATGCTCCAATCGAAGGACATAGGGTAGCTGAATGGATAAGAAAACAAGAACCATACAAATGCTGTCTGTAAGAGACCCACTTCAGATCAACACACACAGAAACTGAAAGAGATGAAAAAGATATTTCATGCAAATGGAAAATTTTTAAAAATTAATTATTTTTTTTAATTGAAGAAATTTTTTTTTTCCTCGTCTACTTCCCCCTTCCCCTCTCCCCTTACCCTCTGGTAACCACTAGTTCAAATGGAAATTTTTTAAAAAGCTAGGGTAGCAATACTTATATTAGACAAAATAAACTTTGAAACAAAGGCTGTAATGAGACACAAAGAAGCATCTACCAATTTGTTCCTAAATATTCATCCAAAAAAATCCAAAACACTAATTCGAAAAGACACATATATCCCTATGTTCATTGCAGCATGATTTACAATAGCCGAGAAATGGAAGCAACTAAAGTATCCACTGATAGATGAATGGATAAAGTAGAGGTGGTACACATATATCCAATGGACTATTACTCAGCCATAAAAAAAAAAAAAAAGAATGAAATCTTGCCATTTGAGACAACATAGATGGACCTAGAG
>NW_011909514.1:0-2009 GCF_000151845.1 Pteropus vampyrus | reverse complement strand
TCGCTTGCATACGCGACCTATGGGTCAACAGGTAGTGAATAGAAGAAAAACAGACCTTTGTGTTCAGACAGAATGAGGAATGGGGTTTAGAACTTAAAAACCTTGTACCTCTGCATTTCAGGGCTGCTTAATTTGGGGTCTGCATACCCCTGGCAGACCCAGCGGACTGAATAAAGAGTGTGTTTCCTATAACTTACTGGTTTCTGGTGGTCCATGTGTCTTTTGGTGGCTACAACAGTTTCAGTTGACTCATGTCAGAAGGTAGAGTCACCGGATATGGTCAGCAGTCGAAGTAATAAGTTATGGTCAGCAGAAGTGGGAGGAAGTCACAAGACCTGGGCAAACACCTCAGTTTCTCTTGAAGTCTGCAAAATAAACTAGTAAAACAAGTTTTGTGGTGAAAGGAACAATGCAGCGAAAGCAGTTCGTCAGGCAGACAGCATTTAAGACTGCAAAATGACCTCGTCACTTGACCAGGTTCAGAGACCAAACTGCAGAAGAGTCTGGAGATTTGGTCACAAAATTATGATATTAGAATCCTCACGCAGAGTCTGAGACCCTTAGCCCTAGGCTGACTAACAAACCAAGATAAAGCAAAATGTTATCCTTTATTGATGTAAGAAACATCCAAACACAGAGAGAATTTTTATAAGTTTATTTGAGCCAAACTGATGACAATTTCCAGGAAACAAAATCTCAATGGATTGAGAAAATGCTCCAGAGAATGGCAATTTTATAGCTTATTTTATACAGCAGACTAAAAGGAGGAGAAATAAGAAGGTTTGTATGAAATCCATTAGTGGTAGATCAAGGGGGACAGGAGAAAGCAAAGCAGGGAAATCTCTGAGATTGGGTAAGAAGGAAAAATCGATAAACACATACTTCTTTTACATTGGTGGGTACAGCACATAGAGATGGTATTTGGGCAACGAGATAACAATGAGGAGTTTTGTGGTCTCTGCTCTGGTGCTGGCAGTTGTGCCTTGCGGGGTCTGGAAAAGATTACTCTGACATTTCAAAGGTATGTTATCTTAGATATAAAAAGATAATAGACAGGTTCGCTTAAAATAAAGATTGACCTTTGTCAAGGAAACTTCAGGCCTAGGACATGACTACCCTCCGTGACTTTTTTTTAGTTAAGAATTTTTATGTTCAGACCATCCTATGTGGTTACTTTTGGTCTCTGAGTTTGTAAGGCCCATGATGCAGGCCTCTCCTGAACTTGTCAGGTTTAGTATGTTGCCCCTATTTTGTCCACACCCTGATAAAGTCACACCAGGCATCTGATCTGAATATTTAAATTAAGATGTTCCTATTTGTTAGAACCAGTGATTTTGGACTATACAAAGCCTTGGACTAATTAAGGAAATGACAAGCAATGGTTTTTTTTTGTTACTAAGGAAGATGTGTAACAAGCAGAATCTTTCCTCCCTCCCTCCCACCCTCCCTTCTTCTCTTCCTTTCCTTTTGCCATTCATCAAATATTAATATAGCCTATATTTTGTGCCTAACACTATTCTTGGTTCTGAGACTCAAAAGATGAAAGACCTGAGTAGGCTGTGTATTCCAGAAGGTGCTTTATTCCACTTTGGATGCCTGTTACCTAGAAGCATAATGTTTACTGAAAAAAAAAATAATAAAGCAAGCTTTAAAATATTAGAAAATGCTGTTGTCTTGACTTTATAGATGAGAAATGGAAGCTGTTGTGGGTTGCATTGTGTCCCCTCAAAATTATATGTTGAACTGCTGTCCCCTAGCACCTCAGAAGGCGGTATTATTTGGAAATAGGGTTATTGCAGATATAATTAGTTTAGACGAGGTTTTGCTAGAGTTGAATAGGCCTCTAATCCAATATGATCAATGTCCTTATAAAAAGAGACACACATTGAGGGAAGACGATATGAAGAGACACTGGGAGAAAACTGTCATCTGCAAGCTAAGGAGAGAGGCCTAGACAGATCTTCTCCTCTGTTAAAGAACAAAATTCAACTGAGTAAATTTGAAGATCT
>NW_011909513.1:0-1294 GCF_000151845.1 Pteropus vampyrus | reverse complement strand
TAGGAAAGAAAAAGGTAAAAGCCGCCCGCGTCCCTTTAGCTCACACAGGGCATTAAACCGGCTTGAATGACGCCCGGCTCTACGTCAGCCGCGCCCGTGCCCGCGTGCGGAGCGGGGCCGGCCGGGCACCCGCCACGCATCCCGACCGTGCTCGTGACCGACGGCGACCTCGACGGTTCCCGGGGCCTAATCGGGGGTGGAGGGGACGCCTTCTTCAGCCGTCAGCCTGACGGGGCAGCTCCGCCGGGGTCGGGAGAGTGACAGGCGGAGCTCACGGCAGGACTGAGAGGCTCTCCCGGCTCCACGGGGCCCGGGGGACGAAGACCGACCGCGGAAGACGGAGCACGCCGAGAGCGAACGCGCGGTCGGATGCTCGTCTCACCCGCGCTTGCCCCGGAGAGCGCGAGGGCGCGGGAGGAGGGGACCCAGCCACAGGACAAGCGGGGGCCTCGCCGTGGGAGAGACGCCGTCGGAACTCGCCGGCGACCTGGAGCGACGTCTCTGGACGGCGGGACTGTGACGGTTGAGAGGAAAACCCGACCGAAGCAGCACGCCCGTCGTTTCCGCGGGCATGGGGAGGAAGCGGGCCCGTCACGTCGGGGACTCTGCCGTGGGCACCGGAGGAAGCACCCCCCAGTTCTGCGGGGGGCGCCGGGGCCCACGCGGATGCTGCCGGCCACGCTCGCCCTGCGGGGTGGCGGCCGAGCCAGCCGGGGAGGGCCGCGAAGGGTGCATCTAGCCATGGCAGGGGGAGCACCCTCCAGCCACGACGAGAACACGCCATCCAGCGACGTGACGATGCCAACGAGCCTTCGATGCCGCGGGCTGAGGGAAAGAAGCCCGTCTGAAAAGCCGCCTCCTCGGCCAGCGCCGGCCAAGGGGCCGCCGCAGAGACACACGGAGGAACCTGGCTGCCTGCCGTTCGGGGGGCGACGGCGGAGCGGGGGGCACGGGCAGCGTTTCAGGGTGGTAAACTGCTCTGCACCGTGCTGTCACGCTGCAGAGGTGACAGGCCGCGCTCGCCGAAACCCATAGCACTTCACGGCGCAAGGGGCAAACCTCGACATCCTCCCACCACACGGCCCCTGGGGAACAGCTGATTACGACCAGAGCAGGCGACGCGTGGGGTGAGCCTGGAGCCTCTGATGGTGCCAGAGAGGAAGGAAGGGTCACACCTACACTCACACACACACACACACGATGAGCCTTGTCCGAGGGACACGGGCGCCTCCTGGGAATCCTCGATGGCTGAAGCTGGAACAATCTGTGCGACAAAATGGATATAGTAGCATCG
>NW_011909512.1:0-1997 GCF_000151845.1 Pteropus vampyrus | reverse complement strand
CCCTGAGAAAGCTTCGCCTGTTCTGCCTGCAGGCCTGACAGGCATCCGCTCCCACCGAAGCCCCGCTCACTCGGGTCCCCCATCCTGTCCCGGGCCGGGTCCCTGGGCACCCCCCCAAGGCTGGAGCGTCTTGCAGCAGGCACCCAAACCCGTGCCTTTCCACGGCTGGCTCGCCCACTGATGGACGTTTGGGCCGTCCCCGCCTTCTGGCGCGATGAGCGTTCGTGTGCAGGGTGTGTGTGAACACACCTCCGCGTCAGTTTTGAGCATCCCCAGGAGGGAAGCGCAGGTCACACGGCGACGTTGTGTTCAGCCTTCGAGGATGCGCCCCAGCAGCTGCACCGTCTGCACCCCCCGTGGCGGCAGGGGGGGCCCCGAGTCCCCGTCCTCGCCTGCATTGGTCAGGTGGGGAGCCCAGGGCCTGCCCCCTCGGGTCCTCCAGGCCAGTGTGAAGGTGATAAGCACAGGTGTCCCAACATCCGGCCACAATGGTCCAGCACATAGCTTAAGATGCAAAACAAACAATAAAATAATAAAAGTAAATGAAACAAATTTCAGCACAGTTAAAAGAACACGGGCGGGGGCCCCGGCTGGGACCTGCAGGGCCGGTGGGGGCGGGGGGGCCGGGGGGGCCGGCAGCATTCCTGTGGGGCGTGTGCTTGTGCCCTGAGTCCACAGTGCTGGGGCGCCAGGGCACAGCGGTGGGATGGCTCGAGGTCGGGCTGTGAGCAGGCGCCAGCATCCTGAAGGGCTGGGCAGAGCCGAGGGAAGGTTCCAGCAGAGGCCATGGGGCCACTTGCCTCCAAAACGTCATGTAGCCTCTCAGGTGGGGACTGGCAGAGAAGGGACCCCCGTTGTCACAGCCAGGGCCACGGGCCGGGCGGATTTCAGCCTTTGGGCAGTGTCCAGGCCAGGGCTCCCCGTGGGCCCTTCCTGCTCAGTCCTTGGGGAGATGTCCCGGGCTCCTGCTGGCCTGGAGGACGGGGCGTCTGACCCACAGTGGGTTGGCCGGCTGGGCAGGTGCTGCCAGAGGCCGCCTGTCCCCACGCCAAGCCCCTGAGGCCAGCCCTCGCCCTTCGTCCTTGTCCCCTTCAGGGCACGTCCCAGACAGACAGCCGTCAACAGTGTGGCCTCTTCCTGGGACCCAGCACCTCCCTGACCTCGGTATCCCCCTCTGGGAAACAGGAACCGTGGTTCCTGCGGTCGCCCCCGAGCCACCTGCACAGTGCAGGCACCGGGCACACAGCAGGGCCAGGAGCCCACGTCGGCCTCAGAAACACGCCGAGCAAGCGGTAGCCGTGGTTTGGGGGTGCAAAGGGCAGTCGGGGCCAGCCCCTTGGTACAGTCACTGTGGGTCCCGCCTCGGTCCGCTCCCCTGGCATGACAGGGGTCCCCGCCACCCATGCTGGCCGGGGACAGCCACGCCCAAGGGCACGGTGGGCGCTGCTGCCACTTGTCTCCCTCCGCCCTCGGCCCAGGGCCTCCCGGGGCAGAGCCCAGTGTGTCAGCAGGTGGCCTGCGGGGGGCGCAGACGGCTCTTCCTCACGTCCTGGACGAGGTGGACAGCACCTCTACTCGCCAGGTCCAAGGGCCGGGGGTCTGCCCGCCCAGCGGCCTGGGGCTCCTGCCCTCACCCGCCGGCCCACTCCCCGCCGGGCCTGCAAAGGCTGCTGGGACGCCTCAGCCAGGGCTTTCCCGGGGGCTGGGGGGCGGGGAGCGGGCAGGCCTGGCAGGCGGGAAGCGGTCCCGTCACAAATGCCTTCTGCAAATGCCCAGGAGACACAGGTGCTCAGAGGCAGGGTGGGTGCCCCAGGGCTGAGCTTGGCTGATGTGGGGCAGCGGGGGGCAGGGACAGAGAGCGACACCTAGAGAGACAGAGGAACAGGGAGATGGAGAAAGAGACAGAGAGCCAGGGAGAGTCAGAGGGGAGGGCGGTGGGAGGGATGGGGGAAGATGGAGGGCTTAGCAGGTGAAGCAGGGGCCGGGGGCAGAGGGGG
>NW_011909511.1:0-1209 GCF_000151845.1 Pteropus vampyrus | reverse complement strand
GACATTTCAGAAACACAAAAATAAATGAATCTGTTGCCTAAGAAGTTGCACTAAACAAATATTAATAGCTCTTCTTCGGGTAAGAGAAAATATTCCTGGAGGGAAACACTAATTTGAAAGAAGGAATAAAAAACAAGAACAAGTAGATTGTTAAATATGTTGATAAATATAAATAAGTATATACTGAATATTGACTGCACAAAAAAATAGTATGATGTGTTGTGGAGTTTGTCATATATATACATATGTACAAGATAATAGTGGCAAAAAATGAAAATATTTTCATTTAATAGGATTATTATTGATATGGCTGTGTTAAAATTTGCTTTCTTGTGAGATATTTATATTTATTTATATTTTTTCACTCTTTCTGCTTTCTTTCGGCTTAATTGCAAAGGCAAGGAAATGGCTTCTCTCCTAGAGCCTCCAGAAAGAAATGTAACTCTGCTGACACTATGAGTTTAGCCCAGTGCAATCTGCATCAGACTTCTGACTTAGAGAATTGTAAGATGATAAATATTCGCTATTTTAAGTCACTAAGATTGTGGTAATTTTTTACAGCAGCAATAGTAAATTAATACACCAGTTTAGTTAAATAGTAACATATTAGCATAGTTTTTCTTTTTCTATTCTTTTACTTTTAATCTATGAGTTTTTATTTTTAATGGTGGTTTTTTATTTCCCTAAAAGCAACGATGACCACTGAATGAAAGATATTTAAGCATAAATCGATTTTAAGTAAGTTGGCATTTAAAGTACCTTTCCATATCCTATATATTCAAAAGTAAACACAATTCCTTCAAATACATATGCAGATATGTGCACATGTAATGATGTAATTGTGTTGAAAGGAAACTGAAACAATAACCACAAAAATGTGGACAAATTATTTTTTTTCTGGTGGAAAAGAAAATAATAGGAAAGGGCAAATACAGGCAGACTATTATATTTTCTTCTTAAACCTGTTAAGTGTTGGAATCTTGATTAACACTGAATTTTAACACTGAATTAACACAGAATACTTCATAAAAGTATTACAAATACAAGGTAGGTTTCCATTATTGTTTTGTTACTTAGAAAAATATTAATAATGCTGCTTTTTACTAGATCTTAAATCTAGAACATTGCTTGAGTAACCATAGAAATTTTTGAGACTTTAAAATATTTTTCTACTCTCCATTAAAGCCCTAAAAAAACAGCAGTTCAAGG
>NW_011909510.1:0-1708 GCF_000151845.1 Pteropus vampyrus | reverse complement strand
CTGTTCAAAATAACATACTTATTGCCTAAACTCAACCCAGATTTGATTTTTTCATATTTTCCTTTTCTTCATTATGGCACCATCACCCTCACCATTACTTTGGATTGGAAAACAATTCATTTTCCCTTCTCTACTTTAGCTTTTCAATCAAGTTTCACCAATTCAAGAAATATGTATAGAGTGCCTCCTAGTACCAGGCACCATTCTAAGTAATAAGAAAATAGCAATGGTCAGGACAGATTTTTAAAACAAATACAAAGAAAAGATGATCAGGTAATTACAGATATTCATTAAAATAAAATGACATTCTAGAAAAATACTGCATAGATGTTTTAGATTGGGTGGCCAGAGAAACGCAGGAATCATTTTAATAGACACATGAATAATAAAAAAGTTTCTCATAGGAAGATGGAGTTGGAAGAATATTCTAGTCAAAAGTAACAGAGAATGCAAAGGTTCAAGTTCTAGGGATAAAGTGTGTTCGGGCAACAGAAAACATGTCCAGTGGGTAATGGTAAGTAGGAAAGCAATTATAGATGAGGTTAGAGTATTAGGAAAGAGCCAGGTCAGGTAGGGCTTTGTTAATCATGTTAAGCAATTTAAATTGTATTCTAATAGCAATGGGAGTTCATGGAATGACTTTTAAAAAGAAAGTGACGTCATCTGATTTAGGTTTTAAAAGATCAGCCTGCAAACTCAAGAGGTCAGTAAGGTTAATATGGTAACAGTAATGAAGGATAGGACTAATAAGATAGCAATGCCAATGGAGGGCTGTATTGAGATGGTGTAGTAGAAATATACCATTGGTAGAGTTGAGGAGGAAAAGAACACTGCCTATATTTTCATTTTCTGCAACCAGATGAGTAATGGTGCATCAAAGATAAGGAAGATTGGAGGATAAAAAGGTTTGGTGTTTAGATCATGCTAATTTGGGGAGGTATATTTGACACACACACCCTGTGATATCAGTTGGTCAAGTAAATATACTGATCTGAATTCTAGGGAGCAGTCTGAGCTGGAAAGAGATATATATTTGAGAATAATCAGTATATAGGTAGACTTTAAAGCCATAGGACAGGATAAGGAGACAACATTTCCTAGGATTTTATGTTGATGAAGAAGGAATGCAGTTAGCATTAATGTAATGGCTAGGTGGAGACCCAGAGGAGAGAAGGAGCAATTAGGGGGGTCATTTTATAAACTATATAAATTTCTAACCAATGCATTGTATACTTGAAACTAATAACAAAATTAACTTAAAAAGAAAAAAGAAAAGGGCCAAGTATAGAACTCTTGGCACTCCAAAACTTAAAGTTAAAAAAAAAAAAGAGGATGAACAAAGGAGGCTGAGAAAGAGTTATCAGGGAGATAGGAGATAAATTAGAAGGGCAGATCTTACGGAAACCGAGTCAAAGTGCTACAAAAAGAAAAGGCTGGACAATTATGTTGAAGGCTGAGTTGTCTAGATTCTATCTCACATATCGAATTGAATTAACAAATATTCATTGGACATTTACTATTACAAACATGTCAGGTACTCTGGGAAATAGGAACAAAAGGCACACTTAGTGACCTAGAAAATAAAGCCCCTAGATCAAAGCTTATTTCACTGTCTATAAAGGACTACAACAGCATCTATTTATCACTGAAAATCTGTGTGTCTGTGCATGCATGTATACGTGTGTGTATTACTCTACTAATAAGTACC
>NW_011909509.1:0-1394 GCF_000151845.1 Pteropus vampyrus | reverse complement strand
GGATGAGGTTTCTACGGGCTTTGTTCATCATCTCCCCAAACTGGAAACAATCCAAATAGCCTTCAACTTGGGAACGTCTACGCAAACTGTGGTACAGCCAAACCTCAGGCATGAAAAGCGATGAACCACTGCGCACGCAGCAACACGGGCGGCTTTCCAATGCGCTGTAACGGGGTTTCTCGGCCTCACCCCCACGGCCGTGTTGCGCCAGGTATGGCATTACCGCGGGAGCTGTCCAAGGCACTGCAGGAAGTGTACCGGCGTCCCTAACACCGACCCACTACATGCCAGTAGCACTTCACCGCCTTCCCCACCCAACTGTGACAACCAAAACTGCCACCGGACTTTGCCAAATGTCCCCTGTGGAGCGAACACACCCCAGCCGCGAACCACTGCTTTACACTAAGTGAAAGACACCAGACTCGGAAGGCAGGACTCCATCAGATGAGACTCTGGAAAAGACAAACTGGAGGGGCAGGTGAGGGATCAGTGGTTTGGGGGGCCCGGTGAGGAGGGGAGGTGAGGACAAGCGGCGTGGGGGAAACGTAAGGGAGTGGCCTGCGTCTTGACTGTGGTGGAGGTCCCAGGGCGACACAAGTTTATCAAGCTTCATAGAACGGTACACAAAACACAGTAAATGTTTACTAAATGGAAATTATACCTTAATTTAAATAGATGAAGAAAAAAGTATACGATTATTGAAATTATGATTTTTACTATTCGGAAATGCGTCGCCAACTTTGAAGTCAACTTTGAAGCTTAATTTCAACAAATTAAATAAATATATACATACCCATTAAAATGCTTGGCTTAAAGGATGAATAAACAAATTAAAATTCTTGGGGAAGACAATAAGACAAAAGACAAAACAAAGAGATTACATTAATCCAACAGCACATTTTTCTATTTGTGCTCTTCCGCATTCCATGAGATGTGAGAAAACAAGAATATATTTTAAATTACCAAAAATTAAATATTAAGTGTTGTATTAAATATTTAAAAATTGAGAACTTACATATGAGTTCAGCTAAGGGTCTGAATCTAAATTTTTGTTAGTTATCATCAAAACACAATAAACACTTTGGTGAGAAAAACTAATTTTTATGGTAAGTACTTACTTCCATGTAGCAATAATGTTGTCAACAGAAATCATATCTGTTATTAGGTGTCTTTGAGGGATGATGAAAATGTTCTAAAATTAGACTGCAGTGATGACGTCACAATCTCTAAACATACTAGAAGCTAATGAATTGGACACTTTAGCGAGGTGAACATGTTCTGTAAAACATATCTCAATAAAGCTGTTAATTGTTATTAATCTAAACTGACAAGAATGCCAAACAGGCAATTCTGGCATCTGGATGAATTTGGTCACTGGGTGGGGGTGGGGGGGG
>NW_011909508.1:0-2423 GCF_000151845.1 Pteropus vampyrus | reverse complement strand
CAAGCTGTCTACCCCAGAGCTGAGGCTTCCAGAGAGAATGACTCATCTGCAAGTTTTGCTCGTGGTTTCTAAGAGTATATTTAGTGTGAAGAACTGTAGGATGCAGCATATCCAAACACATGCTAGGGTACAGAATTTGAGTGGGAGGAAGAGGACGGGGCTAAAATAGAACTGTAATAAGTCAAAGAATTGGAGGCCTGGCTTAGCCTTTTCAGCTATGTAGCTTCAGCAACACCTACAGTTCCCTGCCAAGAATGGCACACCATATTAATTCAGTGAAAATGAGGTGTCCCTGGTGGTTTCCTTTGGAAAAAAAGATAAACATAATATAAAAAAATACTTAATGTAAAAAGTAATCAAAACCAAAATGAACCAATGATGCTGTGCTTCACTATTGTTTCAAGCTGATGGAACGATCAGTGAAATTAGACAACAGTTGCCTGGGAGCTGCTTGAGCAGATAACTATGTTAGGTGGGTGGATCATAGTCCCTAAGAAATTGTTTAGGGTGGATCTTTCATAGTATACCCAAACAGAATTTGACACAATTGTAGGACTGCTGTCCTTTTCTTTCTCCAAGTCTTCAAGGTCAGTTATGTAGACCTAGTTATGATCTCAGGTTTAGAGTGTTCATCACTTCATCAGTGTTCTGCTCTTAAATAAGCATTTGAAAGCAGTGATCACAAAAGCTAACAATCAGAGGATGATGTCCCAGCACACTCCACTGTGTAACTAAAGTTGCTTTCTTTTGCTTGAACTAACACTCTCTCAGGAACTTTAACTGTACTTTGTCTTTCTTCTTTCTTTGCTTCATGGCTCCTTCTCATGTTTCTGCTTTTCTTTGGGTATTATTCTATTTCTCTTGACTACCTGTCTCTCTCTCTTCCTTTCTTTTTTTTTTTCTGTCTTTTTTTTTTCTATCTTTTTATTCAGACTTTCCTCTGCTGTTACCCCCACCTTCATCTATTTTTGTAACTAATCATGACATTGAACTAAAGATTATGTTTACATAACTTGTAAATCTCTGCAGGAAGTTTCATATTTTTTCTTTACAAATCTATATTCAATAAAACCAAATTTTTATGTCACTCTCTTATAAAACACTTAAGTCATTGTTTCTTTCTATGAAAACTTGATTTCTTTTTTTCTCTTAGTAAGTCTTGATAGAAAAAAAATTTTTTTCTCAATTCTAATATAAAAACAAAATGAATTTTAGAAGGACAACAGTTCAAGTCGCCCAAATGACCAGAAAAAACTTGTTTTTAACCAGTACCCTTTGCTTTGAAAATGATTTTTTAAAAAATTATCTTCCAAATTATTCATAAATAGAGATAGTATTTCATTTAGTTTATGGACAAGGTTATCAGACTTTAGTGATTTAATTGTAATTTCAGTCATACTTTATAATTAACTTTTGTTTCAATTTTCATAGCTTTTCTTGTTCGTCTAAGGTATAACCAATTACATTGAAGTTAAATCTTTACTATAGTCTATAAACATATGGCAACAAAATCAATCTACCTGATAATCAAATAAATGTTAAGTTAAAAAAAAAAGAGTTAGATACCTCCCTTTTTGGCCAATCAAGTAAGCAAAATGAAAAAAAGTATACTTTTTCAATGTTTGAAATAGTTCTATGAAATTCTCTCTATCACTACCTATCTATCATCTGTCTACCCACATATTTATATCTTACATATGTTCACACATATACACACAATACATACATTGTAAGAATACTTATATATTTTCTCTGTAAGAGCACACACACTCTTGTGTGTGAGTACATATAGATACACACACAGATACATATATTTGTATCCTTTGACCTGAAGATTTCACTTTTGTTAACTTGCCTTAAAGCAACAATTCTAAGTTTAGGACAGGAGTATAAGCACTAGGATGTGTTTTAGAGTATGATTTATATTTTTGAAAAAGATGAAGCAAATCAATGCTTAATTATAGATGAATGATTAAGATAAACTTCAGTGTTTACTTATCTACTCAAAGCATCTTATTCAGACATTGAAATGGAAAAAAAAGTAAATGCTTATAATATGATGTTACAATTATGCAATCTATGTCTATAAAAAAAAGCCTTGAAGAAAAAACACAAAATTGTCAAAAATATTTGCAGAAATATTAGAACAGTTTTTCATAAACTTTTTATCAATGCACATGTAAAACCTTTTAAATCACGTATAAAGATCTATACCAGTCACCATCCTCAACTCCTCTAGTAAAACTTGATTATGGTTATTTTTGAGAGTCTTAATGCTCTCGTATGTGCTAATAATTTGGAGGAACATTGCACCAAAGTCTTGCAAACTTTAAAATGTTGAAAGGTAATATCACTAAATTACTCTGCATTATGAGGGAAAAATTATACTTGAACACGTGACCTCTCTTTATGACCATTATTTT
>NW_011909507.1:0-3924 GCF_000151845.1 Pteropus vampyrus | reverse complement strand
GAGCTGCTCCTGGGGCCAACAGGGTCACAGGTCACTGCACTGATGTGTGGGGAACATTAGCCAAATGACAGAGGCTCAACTAGAGAACTCTAAGTGACTACAGTCAGATGTTGGTGCCATTCTGCACATGTTACTTATTACTGCCTGCCTGAACTTGGTCCAGTTTGCCTCTGGGACAGTGATGCTAGTCAACCAGGCCTCTATGACCCCAGAGCACTTGACCACGACAATTGCACTGCACTGTAGTTTCTTGTCTACGTCTCTCTTTCCTATGAGTTTCATAAACACAAGAATTGGGTCTCATGACTCCATTTATTCATTAATTCAAGTCACAATTATTAAGCACATGCTGTGCTTCAAGTTCTGTGCCTGACTTTGCATAGATGGAGATGAATAGAGTGGATTACACCAGAACTCTGTCCCAAAAGAGTTTGCAGACGTGTAAGAAACAACTACTCAAAAACGGTTATGAGAACTCGTAGGCATTTTATTCATTTCAATTGAGCAAAATCTTAGAATAGCACCTGGAATAATAAGAGTTCTGAGCATTTATTGAGTTCTAATTATGTGTCTGAAACTGCGTTAAGTGCTTTAGATTAATCATGTTTAATCTTCACAACCGCTTGATATGGAGCTATCAGTACTGTTATCATCCCCATTTAATAGGTAGGAAACTGAGTCCTCCAGGAAATGTTTGAGTGAATTCAGGAAGAGTCATACCATTAAGCCTATATTCTTCAGAACTACCTATTGTCTCATATGAAAGATTATTCAGTATCCTGCAGTAAACTGTTCTTGTGTTTTAGCCAACATCATTAACATTTTTAAACATTTTATCCGTTCAAGGAATTCTACTAGTCCCAAGAGCATCTTGTATGAAATCATACCATTCCATTATGTTTAAGCAGCCATTTGGAGTGAAAGCTGTTTAAGAAAAGCCATCATCAGCCTAAGACGTCTTTAGGTTGGAAGGTTTAGGTCCCAAGATAAATTGAAAATATAGTGCTTATCAGCTCTTCCTTCATCCCTTCCCCGCCACAGAGCCAGCACAAGCTCTTTGCAGAGAACTCAGAGCAGTTTGCTGCCTGATATATATCTCAGATCAGTGAGTCCCACTTTCTTCTCCCTCATCAAGCCAGGGATTGACTACCATGCAGTGAACATTCACTAACACCAAGCATCACGTACGTTTTAGGGGCTTTACATACATTTTCTCATTACTGTAATTAATAAATGCCACTTGTTTGATTAAAGAGGGGCAGGATAGCTTATTGGACTCTGGAGACAGTTTTCCACTTACTAGCTGTGCAACCCAGTGAAAATTACATAAATTCTATATACTTCATCTGTAAAATAGGGATAAAGTAATAACTTATAGCATTATCAGGAATATTAAGTGGTATATTTAAAGCACTTGGCATAGTTCCTGGCACGTAATAAGCACTCAATAAATAGTTATTATTGTTTTTACAGAATAGCTGAATTCATTGGGTGTTTGCTGTGTTACATGCTGTGCTAAATGCTTTGTATGCAATTATCTCATTTAAATTTTACACAACATTGAAAAGGTTTGTCAGCTTCAAAAAACATACCTTTTGCCTCTTACTCAAAAGTTAGTTAAGAACACTGGCTGGTCTCACTATCTTTGGAGTCATGTTGGAGGCCAACCAAGCACAAGTATGGTATTATAACGCACTATTGATAAGTCATGATAATTGTTAGACTTATCACAATAATTAACTACTAACAACAGCTATAGCAGTGGAGTTAACAAATGTTTTGCTTCTTTATACAAATTAAAGTGGATTCAGGATAATTATGACATCAACCCCACTCAATTCTGTCCCTATGTCTCCTCTCAAGTGAAAGAGAAAAGAAAGTCAGGAAAAATGGGTTTGCCAATCATTACCCCACATGGACCCATCATTAATATATGTTGCTGTGCAAAATAAGGTGAGAGCCAGTGGTCCAAGCTCTACGTGAACTTAAGTCTCCTACGGCCCTGAGACACTTATAAGGCAGACAGTCGAAGCTGTATTACTCAGTGTGATCTGGACCAGTCTGAACCATAAGTTCTTCAGCATGCCAGTCTGCGTACATTACAGAGAAATTAGAATGGATTGGGTTGCAAAAGCCTTGCCCTTTAGTTTGTTTTTTTTTTTTAATTTATTTTTTATGGTGATATTGGTTAACAAAGTTTGGTAAGTTTCAGCCGTACATTTTAACAGTAAGGCATATATATATACAATTATATATATATACACATACACACACACATACATACATACACACACACATTGTGTGTCACTTCCCATAGTTAGATTTCTTCCTGCCACCACATATTTGACCCTTTTTACCTATCTACCTTCCTCCTCCCCCCACCCTCTGGTAACCACTAGTCTATTGTCCATGTCCATAAATCTCTGTTTGTCCTGTTCGTTTGTTGCTTTTAGGTTTATATCCCACATATAAGTGATATCATGTGATTTTCAACTTTTTCTGTCTGGCTTATTTCGCTTAGGATGAGTATCTCGAGGTCCATCCAGGTTGTCACAAATGGCAGTATTTCATCTATTCTTATGGCTGAATAATAGTCCATTGTATATATGTACTACAGCTTCTTTAGCCAATCATCTATCATAGGACACTGCGGTTGCTTCTGTATTCTGGCCACCATGAATAATGCTGCTCTCACCATCGGAGTGCAAATTATCTTTTCGGATATGGATTTTCAAGTCTTTGGGGTAAATACTGAGTAGAAGGATTGCAGGATCATATGGTAGATCAATTCTTAGTTTTTTTGAGGAACCTCCATACTGTTTTCCATAGTGGCTTGCTCTGTAGTTTTTTAAAAATTAATTTGGTGCTCCATTATAAGCTAAGAGTTTTTTGGCCTTAATATAAAAAGTATGCTTTGACAACTGATAAAGGGCCCAATAGATGATTTCTAGAGCAGTGAAACTACTCTTTGTGATACTACAGTGGTGGGTATGTGTCATTATACATTTGTCTAGACCCACAGAATGTACAACAT
This sequence comes from Pteropus vampyrus, assembly GCF_000151845.1. NCBI lineage: Eukaryota > Metazoa > Chordata > Mammalia > Chiroptera > Pteropodidae > Pteropus > Pteropus vampyrus. Next base: position 890 of record NW_011909507.1, on the reverse strand, counting down.
CAAGAGTGAATCCTAATATGAACTATGGACTTGGGATGATAATGACGTGTGCATGCAGGTTGATCAGTTGTAACAAATGTGCCACTCTTCTGGAGGGACAATAATGGGGAGGTCTACACGTGTGGGGGCAGGGACTATACAGAAAATCTCTGTACCTTCTCAATTTTTCTGTGAATCTAACACTGCTCTAAAAAAGTCTATTAAAAACACACACATACACAGGAATCCTGTCCAGCTAAACAAATGTGTTTTGAACATCCGCTACATGCCAGGATAGATCTGGAAGACACCAAAATACTTAATTTATACTTGTCTTCAGTGAGAAAAAATGAGTGCACATCCTTAGTGAACTGACGTTTAGGAAAAGAGATAAGTAAAAATACAAACTGCAAAAATTTTAACGCAGGTTGTATAAAGAGACATATAGGGGATTTGAGGAATATGAAGAAAGGGGATGCACCTAATTAGACCTGGAAGGTAGAGGTAAGAGAGGCTTCCTAGAGGAGACGATGCCTGTGCAGGGTCTTGCAGAGTGAATGGGAGTTTTCCAAGTTCACACAGGAGAAGGAGGACAGTTCTGTGATAGAAGAGAACAGATGTAATTCCCTTGCTGAGCAGCTAACTTTAAATATGTCACAAAGATGTTTTAAACTCAGTTTTAGTTTTCTGCAGTAGATAATTCCTTCTTTTTTTTTTTTTAGAGTTATGAGGTTGGCTTAATTAATGTTTGTAAAGCTTTCAGTAATCCTTGGGTAAAAGGTGAAATAGAAGGGGAAGTATATGACTTATTATCATAGCTTTACCAGTATCTGATCGCATAAGGAAAATTCCCCGAAAGGTCATTTCTAAGAAGCAGTATTAGTCTGGTGGCTCTTAAGCCTTATGTAACT
>NW_011909506.1:0-2732 GCF_000151845.1 Pteropus vampyrus | reverse complement strand
ACTCATTCATACACTCAAACTATGATGAAGCTTGGTGAGAATAAGCGAATAATAATCATAGAACTTTAGAACTGGGAGTAATAGTTATGATTATTTCTTCCAATTATTTCCTATTTTTAGACAAGGACATAGAGAACCAGAGTGCACAGTATGGCAAGGATTTTGATAGAACCTGATCTCTTAAATCAGTGAGGACCAATATATCACCATTGGTCCTCTGTCTATCAGTGAGTTAACCAACTTTTGCCTGCAAAGGGGATAATTTTTAAAGGAGAATCGATACTCCACTGCTAAAATTTTGCTTTTTAATGTAAATTCTGTCCTTTAAAATTGTTAAATGAATGGCTGAATAAGTCAGGGTAAGAAATAAAATAAGAAGGAAAGAAGGAAGGAAGGCAGGGAGGAAGGGATGGAGGGAAATGAATCTAGTGAAATGAATTACTATTACAGTCTACATGAATGATTTAGTTGCATCTTTAAGCTCTGTCTTTTATTTTGCTTCTCTAATGGGATCCCTTCCTGATTTTTGCTTTGTTGTTTTTTATTGGCGGCGAGTGGGGTGTGGGGAGTGGTGGGGAATGCCTCCTCCTACTGTGGAGGGACATCTACCAGGGCAGCCCTCTTGTCTCTTACCCTCCCAAGCAGAAGTAAGTTATTTGACTCATGAGAGAATCTATTAGTTCATGGATCTCAACGGTAGTGGAGAATTCATTAGGTACTTCCTCGCTTTCCTTTTCTCTCTAACCTTACTGGTGCAAGACAGAAAATCCCAGCTTGTCTACAGGACACATGCAGGGCTCCTGGGCTGCTCAATTCCAGGGGACCACTGATCTTGTGTCCTGGAATTGGATGCCACGTGAGAAACAGCACTAACGGTGTAAGCTTCCTGCCAAGTAGGTGTCCCCATGGGAAGCCCAAATGTTGTCTGGCTACGCCAGTGCCAGAAGGGGTGGGGATGGGGGCAAATGTAATCTGGGTCAACTTATTAGCAAGTCCATTATGCCACATATCTAAGAAACTCTGACCAAACCTGAACTTAGCAACTTAGCTTAACATTTTGTTGTCTATCTGTTTTACTCTATTTCTTGATTGATACCGAATGCATCTTCTTAACTAAGATGACCTTGCTTCTAGGTCTCCTTAGTTACCAACTAGATATTTATAATATTTTATAATCTACTTAAATCTTGAACATAACGATGTCATAATTACAAAAGTAACTGGATTTTTATGATGTATTGCTTAATCTTAAGAACAAAATGGCAGCTGTGAAAACAGATGAAATAGAGGAAGAAATTATTTCTTTTTGGAAGCTTCAAGATAGTTTAAAGATAATTTGTACTAGTTAGCAATAAAGTTCTCTTCTCAGAAATTACACTTAAAGGGGGAACATGGGTTGCAGTAAAAACCTGTCTGCACTAGAGGATGAGCCACCGGATTTCCTAAACAACTGGTTCCATTTTCAACAAAATTTGGATTTGTTGAAAAAGAACAAATGAGCCATGAATGACCTCAAACGGGCCCAAACTCGGACAACTGCCAACTACTGAGCAAGGGTTGTCAGGGTTGTAGTAGCACTGGATAATTTCCTATAATTTTCAGAACAGTGTTCTCTCTTCCTAAGAACCACACCTATTTCATATTGTTGCATATGTTTTTAATTAAAGAAATTTACTTGCCTGTGTAAGAATATGTATATCATAAATTTAAAATTGAAAATATTTTTAAGGCTTTAATGAGTTCTATTAAAACATATTCGTGTAAAATAAAGTAACGAGGTCATTGTTCCTGATCATGTGCACAGCCCGCCCTCTAGCGTTTCTTTGTAAACCCTACCAAACGTTAAACCATACTCTTAATCTCAGAATATTAGGTTAATAGGATTAAGAACTGTGTCATCAAATTAATAGAACAAGGCCAAATCCCTGACATGGATGAAAACTAAATCAGAGAAAAGCGAAGATTCTTTCAGAAGCAGGTGTTAACCTCACTGGAGAGAGACTGCAAAGTTAGTGGTAAATATATTTAAAAGTTTCATTTGGGAAACAGAGTCTTAATAGAAAAAGAGTAGTTAGTCCAAATGATAGATATAGATGTGTGTAAAATGTGATAACTTTGTAACTACTAGTGCCAATATTATTTTATTATGTTACAAAGACATTACGAATGTTGGTTAAATATTTTTTTTCCAAAATAGCTGATAGACATACGCAGATAATTAACATTTTATAGATTTAACATTATTAAAGCATATAGCTGTTTTAATTCATTTAACTTTTCTTAGTAAAGTTTTAAACATTTGGAATGTTTATAATTAATGTATATCAAATTAAATTTAAAAGGAAATCATTATCTGAGAAGAAAAAATTTAACTGTTCACTGTTCACATATCTTGATGGGTTTCATAAGAAGTACAAGAAAAATGTGTGAGGTTGTTTTGCTTTTATAAAAAAGTATGTTGTAAAAAAATAAGTAGTTAGCCATCTAGGTGAACACTCCCTTGAGGATTCCAAATTGGAGGGGGGAAAAATCCTTTAGATATATTTTAACTAAGTCTGCGTTTGGGGATGTTGACAAGGAAATAAAATGAAGTTTAGATTCTATGTGGTTGTGAGCTATACTATTTCAAGGACTTCAGATGATACTCTTATTTAACTGTCATAAAGAATGTACACAAAATAGAGACAATAGAGACTTGGGTTGTCTTTTTCTTTTTTTTAATTTATATTCCT
>NW_011909505.1:0-1764 GCF_000151845.1 Pteropus vampyrus | reverse complement strand
TATTTGCAAGCAATGCCTCCGATAAAGGCCTAATATCCAAAATATACAAAGAACTCATATGACTCAATAACAACAAAAAAACAAACAATCCAATCAAAAAATGAGAAGAGGACCTGAACAGATACTTCTCCCTAGAGAACATACAAATGGCCAAAAAAATATATGAAAAAATGCTCAACATCACTAGCTATTAGGGAAATGCAAATCAAAACCACAATGAGATACCATCTCACATCTGTTAGAATAGCTATAATTAACAGGACAAGTAATAACAAATGCTGGTGGGACTGCAAATTGGTACAGCCACTATGGAAAACAGTATGGAGTTTCCTCAAAAAACTAAGAATTGATCTACCATATATATTATCCAGAAATGCTTCTACTGGATATTTACTCCATAGACTTGAAAACACATATCTGAAAAGATATTTGCACAACAATGTTCATAGCAGCATTATTCAGTGGCCAGGACATGGAAGCAACCGAAGTGTCCTACAATAAATGATTGATTAAAGAAGCTATATATACAATGGAATATTACTCAGCCATAAGAGGAGATGAAATACTGCCATTTGCAACAACATGGATGGACCTTGAAGTAGTCATACTAAGCGAAATAAGCCAGACAGAAAAGTTGAAAATCACATGATATCACTTATATATGGGATATAAACCTAAAAGCAACAAATGAACAGGGCAAACAGAGACTCAGGGACATGGACAATGGACTAGTGGTTACCAGAGAGGAGAGGGGAGGGAGGAGGGGGAAGGTAGACTGGGGAAAAAATTTAAATCATTTCTTCAATTAAAAAAACTATACAGAAAATAAAAAAATAAATGGGCAGAAGACCTAAACAGATACTTCTCCAAAGAGGAAATACAGATGGCTAATAGACATATGAAAAGATGCTCAAGGTCACTAATCATCAGAGAAATGCAAATTAAAACCACAATGAGATATTGCCTCACATCTGTCAGAATGGCTATCATCAATAAATCAAAAATTAACAAATGTTGGCAAGGATGCAGAGAAAAGGGAACCCTCATGCATCGTTGGTAGGATTGAAAGTTGGTTCAGCCACTATAGAAAACAGTATGGAGGTTCCTCAAAAAATTAAAAACGAGTATACCTTTTGACCCAGCAATTGCACTTCTGGGTATTTATCCAAAAAAAACCAAAACAATAATTTGTAAAGATCTATGCACCCCAATATTCATGGCAGCACAATTTACAATAGCAAAGATATGGAAACAACCTAAATGCCCATCAACAGATGATTAGATAAAGAAGTTATGGTTCATATATGCAATGGAATATCACTCAGCCATTAAAAAAATGAAATCCTACCATTTGCAATGACATGGATGGACTCTAGAGGTTATTATGCTGAGTGAAATAAGTCAGAGAAAGATAAATACCATATGATTTCACTTATATGTGGAATCTAAGGAACAAAAAGAACAAACTAATCAAAAACAGACTCACAAATATAGTAGACAATTTGGAGATGGACAGAGAGGAGGTCGTTTGGGGGGATGGGAAAATGGGGTGAAGGATTAAAGAAGTACAAATTAGTAGTCGATAGATGGTCACAGGGATGGGGAGCATGACATAGGGAATACAGTTAGCATTAATATATTGGCTAGGTGGAAAACCAGAGGAAAGAAGGAGCAATTAGGGGAATCCTTTTATAAACTATACAAATGTCTAACCAATGTACTGTATACTTGAAACTAATTAAAATAAATAAATAAATTTATTTA
>NW_011909504.1:0-1455 GCF_000151845.1 Pteropus vampyrus | reverse complement strand
CTTTTGTTGTTGCTGTTGGCTCATATTTCTTTTTTTATTTACTTATATATTTTACCAAATTTATCAACCATTGCTGCTATGTAAACAAAATAACTTTGAGCTTAAAAATACTTTTGTTTTTAATGATATGTCAAAAATGCAGTTTATATATTCGTTTTTTTGAACATGATTTTTATCTCAGCTATGGTTCTGCATTTTAAGATAAAACGATTCTTAATAGGATTGCAATTTCAGAATATTTTTGCATACATTAGTTTATAGTGTGTATCTGTTTTCCTCCAAGACTATTGACTTTTCTAAATGAGTTTTCTGTAAATTTGTAGTCTTGCCATGTAAACCAAAGTATGGGCTTTTAATAAGGCACTTTTGGTATGTTTTCCAATAGTGTTTATTACTACTTAAATTCTTCTCTTTACAGTAAAAATATATGTACTTTGTACTCTATTTTTTGGTATTTCTTATTTAATACGCCATATGAAATCAATTTTGTTTTATAACTCAGTACTAGGACTTTTTTTAATTCCATGGCATTGATATTCTTCCTCTTTCTGATAATCATAGTGATGATGATGATGATGGTGATGAATTATGATATTACTAACACTTTTCACATTGTAAGTTAGTAAGCTCCGAGTCAGTCATACTTGAAATAGTGAAGCTAGCATGTATTTAATGTTCCATGTGTTTGCGCCTTTAATCTAGATAATTATATATGATTACTATATTATTGATGAGAATCTTTAGCTCAAAGTGAGGAAGTGACCTGTGTAAGGTCAAACCGCATACATGGAGAATTACTGTATTAGACCTAGGCTCTGGCTCAAGTTTTTTTCTTATTTATTTATTTATTTATTTTTTTATTTTTTGCCTATACATGAGAGCATATAGCATTTACTTTTCTCTCTCTGTCTTGTTTCTCTTAGCACCGTGTACTCCAGGTTCATCTGTTTTACCCTCCCTGCAGCTCATTTTCTAGATTAGGTACTCTATCTTGAAGACATTCTTTAGTTTTGTGACCAAGTCTGACACCCAACAATAGAGTACATTTCTTAAAGTGGATAAAGGTAAATTCAAGACAAAAGAAAGGGCATTCTTTTTCATCCAGGAACAAAAGAGATTAATGATTCTATTCTCATAAAATTCAATTACACGAATTAAATATTGAGTCAAATATTTTTAAAATGAAGAGAAAAACCTATCCCTCAGTCCATATTGAAAAGAAGTTAAAGATAAGAAGAGCAGCCAATTTTCAGAAACTGAGAGAAGTCCATAAGTTTAATATATATATTTATTATGATTAATGTTATTATGCACATAAAGTTACAAGTTCTCAATCCTGGCAGATAAAAATTTAATCAAAAAATTTAGATAGAAATTTAAGTACATAGCATAACTTTCATTCTACACTTTTATTTGCTTTCATAATTTATGGTGTGGAAATGCTATCATAATTTT
>NW_011909503.1:0-2579 GCF_000151845.1 Pteropus vampyrus | reverse complement strand
CTTATACAACTAGGTAGACTGAAAGACACAAGTAAGCGGTATATTATTGAACTGTATATTTGCATAATGCCTTTTCTTTAGTATAAACACTACTAAACTAATGTATTTCTCTTTGTCTTCAGCAAAATTTATGGATTCGTTAGCCATTTTCAAATATCTTCTACAGAACAACTTTCCATCACTCTTCATAATTATAAATAAATGTAGATGGGTAAAAAATGTCCTATTCACACTATTTCTCAATTAAATTGTATTTTGGATGAATTTTCATACAAGCATATTCTCTAGGAAAAGGTATGAATCAATGAGTAAAATAACAATAAAATATAATAATTAAAATTTATTGTTTCCTTTTTTGTAGCTTAGAGTAAATACAGTTAAGGCAAGATAGTTAGCCCAGAGAACAACCACTCCCTCCAGGATGCGGCTCTGGAATTTTTCCGCAGTCCCTTACTCAGCCCTCTCCCTATTTTTATTTCAAGAGTGAGAACCCAGCATGAGAAATAAGCCAAGGCTAGGAGAAAATTGGATGGCCTTGGGCTGCCTCCTACCCCTCCAGGAGGCATAGGAAACAAGTCAAGACCTGGAAGCAGGCTAGATAGCCTTGGGACATCACTCCCCCTCAAGAAACAGAGTCCTGTAATTCAGAAAGCTCAAGGCAGGCTCTCTGAGCTGCTAGCACTTTTCTCTTAAGTGTGTACTTTCCCTTTAATAAAACTTGCAATTTTGTCCTTGCTATTTGTCGTCGTGCCCTTGAATTCTTTCTCTTGGCATAAGAAAAGAACTAGTTCACCAAACTTTTTGGGTCAGAGTCCCTCTTTGGTCTTCCACCCTGTCCAGCTCTCTGGCATCACAGTTAAAGAGAAAAAATGAGAGCTGAGGATCTTAAATGATTTCATGTGATGAAGATTGTTCTCTTTTAACCTGTAATGTAGATGCAAGCCTAATTAGATTACTAGTAAGTTGATATGATTGAAAATAATATGTAGGAAAAAGAAACTTTCAATTGATAAATAAACAGAAAATTGTAGGAGGGAGTAATAATGAAGAAAGGGTCAGAGAATTATTTATGTCTCAACATAAGGTAGTAGAATTGAAAATCCAAATTTAGAGGCCCAAAACGACTCCCATCACAAATATTCAGTCATATCCTGAACAACCTCATTTCTCTAAAAATATAAAATTGTATAATACAATATTTGATAATAAACATTAAGAAATATGAAATATCTGAATTTTTCATTTTTTTCCATCTTATAATTTGATTTTATAAATGTCTTACTAAGACATTATGTTTTTATGCTTTACTATGCAAAAACATTTCCTCCACCTCTTATGGTTTCCTTTAAACCAGGGGTCCCCAACCACTTTGTGGCCTGTTAAGAACCTGACCACACAGCAGGTGGTGAGTGGCTGGCTAGCAAGGGAAGCTTCCTGTGTATTTGCAGTCACTTCCTAGTGCTAGCATCACCACCTCAGCTCCACCTCAGATCATCAAGCATTAGATTCTCATAGGAGCACCAGTCTCGGGTGCCAAAGGCTGGGTACCATTGCTTTAAAATATTTTAAATGTCTCCTTAAGATGCAGGTATGTTTCTGAAAATACAATATTTTAATTAATTATTTGAAGAAATAGGTTTATCTTTTCACCTTTAGGGAACCTTGCATTTCCTTCCAACAAATTTCCTCCTACAAATACTCTCCTACAAAACCATGGAATAGACAATAACATTGAGGAAACCAACACTGACACATAATGATGTTTATACCCTTTAAGTTTCACCAATCATCCTAAAGATGTTCTTAATAGAAACTGTATTTGTACTTTAGCAAGTACAAACAAACAAATTCCCCTCCCCTAAAGAGTGAGTAGTTAGAAAGTAGACAGGCTGTGACCTGTTTGACTTATATAATCCTGTACAACTGCTCCAGAAACAATTTATCATGAGATGAATAAGACTTATAGTCTGGCATACTCAGGAAGAATGTGCTCTAAAGTGCAAGGCCCACAGTAGACTGCCTCTGTCAACAATCACCTCAAAGCTGGCATTCTGAAACTTCATATCAGGCCTTGCCTCTTCATGGACACTGTCTTTGTCTTGCTCAGACTATGGCACTTCATGTCAGGACTCACTGAATATAAAATATAAGGACAGAGCAGATGTTACAGCCTTTGTTTAAGGTTAGATTATATTACTTTATCTTATCACTTTGTCTTCTTTTTACTTACAGCCTGGTATGTCATTGAGTATTAAGACCTTACTTTGATAATCTGCACCAGTATGTTTATATATTAAATCAAATTAGTTGAACCAAATGATTCCTTTTTAGCAGTATTTTTTTTATCTTATATATTTGGTATTTTAATAATGGAATAGCTGTATTTTTCTTGTAGAGCAATTTCCTTTTGGCAAGCCCTATTCCGTCACTATTTTTTTTCAAGAATGACATACATTTTAGTTATGACATATGAAAATGTGCAATTGAAATTGAGAAAACAGCTCTAATCCATTTAAATAACCTATTTAATTATGAAAATTTTATTGTCGCAATTCTATTTAAGACACTTATTTTAAAAA
>NW_011909502.1:0-1822 GCF_000151845.1 Pteropus vampyrus | reverse complement strand
ACCACAGGTTATATAAATCCATGATATAGGATGGGGCAACAGTTGAGCATAGCCGAGACTATGACAACGGGCCCCATGTGAAGGGGACAGTGTTGTTCTGTTCTAGCCCATTGCCATGCAGGAATGTGAGCCCAGTGTGACCAGATCTTTCCATTTTTCAAGAGAAAGCAAAAGTCTGAATTTTTATAGAAAATGTATATATTTTTAAATTTAAAGACATTTAGATAAATGTTTGTAGCGGCTTTATTCATAATAGACCCAACTGGAAACCAAAGGTCCCTCAACCAGTGAATGGATAAAGAATGAGTAAACAAACTACGATACACCTGTGCAATGAAATATACTCAGGGAAAAAAAAGAAAGAAACAACTGACACACAATAGTCATCCAAACCTCAAATGTGTTATGCTGACTTCTGTTTCTGGCCAAGATGCAGTAACGTGGATCAGATTTACCTTCTCACCTGAAATGACCAAAAAATTGGGAAAAATATATATGATATTTTTCATTCAAGACACTGGAGCATCAAGTCGGTGGAGGACAGTGTTCCCTACGACAGGAAACAAATGGGATTAGTCTCAGAGAGAGTTTCTAGGCTGTGGTGCAGGGAGCGTGACCCCAGGGGGAGCCTGGAAGACCCCCCGAGTTGAGAAGACAGAGCTGAGAATCCAGGGGGATCAAGGAGGTTAGAATTCTAGAGAAGAGACGGCTGCGTGCAGAGAAACCAGAGGTCTGGGGAGAGCCCCCTCCAGAAGTCAGCTGAGCAGTGGTCAACATGTGCGCCACCTGCAGGAGGCCAGGAAGGAACCTCCCGGAACGATGACAGGTAAGAGCGTACGGCACTCCCACAGGCCCAGGAACAGGGCCTGCAGCCCCTGGCCAGACTGGAGAACCTCATGGTTCATGGGACACCGGTCTTGCCTCAGTAGTGGGAAAAAATTAGCTTTAGACTGAGCACTGTTTCGGTCCCAGGTAAATGTTAAAAGCATGATTCTAAAGGATCGATTTGTTTCCAGGGAACTGAACTGCATCCAATATAAAGCCGAAGAATATTTTAAAGAATATTAAAATACAAAAGAAGAAGGGGGAAGAGGAGAATAAGGAAAAGGAGAAAGAAGAGAACCAATTAACAAGGCTAAATTTACAACGAACGACTTGCAATCCATAGTACCCATGCACGCAAACCAGCCCTGTTTCACCCTTTTTTTTCTGAGAGGTGTTGCTATGGGTTGAATTGTGTCTCCTAAAAAGATATATTGAACTTTGTAAGTTACATAAACGCCTAATCACTATGTTGTACACTTGAAACTAATAAAATATTATATGTCAATTGTAATGGAAAAATAAAAAAAAGACAAACAAAAAATAAATAGATATGTTGAATTGTAATTGTAATCCAAAGTCGGACATTAATTGCTGAGAATCTTGAGTAAGTCCTCAGTTAAGAATTGCAAATATTTCTCTGTGCTTATGTCCATATTCTCCATTCATAGTTCTCAGAGGGGTCTATCAACCCCAGAAGTTGAGAGCCTCTGCAGTAGATGATCTACTTGATGTTCATTCCTTCAACAAAAATTTATCGAGGGTCTACTCTGTGCCAAGCTCTGGGGATCCAGTGGCAACCAAGACAGAGACAAGATCCCTGAGATCTCACGGAGATTACTTCCCCGGGGAGAGAAATATACCACCAACATAGAGACAAACATTTTCATATAACGGTAACTCATATGCAGGAAATAAAACAGGGATACATAAGTGACTGGGAGGTGTGAACCTCCAGGTGTTCAGGAAAAGTCCTTTCTTAAGGTGTTGAATTGTCTCC
>NW_011909501.1:0-2693 GCF_000151845.1 Pteropus vampyrus | reverse complement strand
GTGATACCTCCAGCCCTGTTCTTTTTGTCTCGGGATTGCTTTGGCAATTCAGGGTCTTTTGTGATTCTATAGAAATCTGATGATTTTCTGTTCCATTTTGTTAAAAAATGCCATTGAGATTTCTATGGGGATTGTATTAAATCTATATATTGCTTTGGGCAATATGGCCATTTTAACTATGTCGATTCTTTCAATTCACGTTCATGGAATATCTTTCTGAAAACTTTTGAAACTTTCTCTGTGTCTAATACACTCTCAATTTTGTGAGTATGCCATTGTGTTTAAAAAAGCATGTGTACCACAAGTTTATTGGGCACATAAAGTAAACATGCTATTTAATTGTGGTATTCATATCCTTTATAACCTTCCTTTTTCTTATTTTTTTGTGGGGAAGGCAATTCCATTTGTTGATTTTTTGAAATAAGTAAGCTAAATCCTTTAAGATTTTGTGAAGTTTTTAGTTTCTTATATTTTTATCAATTTTTGCTTTATATTGATATGCCATGCTATTAAGTGCACTAATTTTTAATACATTTTCCGTGAATTCTATTATTTCTGATATTTATGTTGATATTCTGATTTTTTATTGATATTTACTAGTATCACTAACATAAAATATAAATAATATAGGTATATAATAGAAAATATATATATTTTTTATGTTTTCTGTTATTTTTGGTTGTTTATTATTCCTAGTTGGTACCTTGGAAACAGTATGCATTTGATTTTCTTTGTTTTGTAAACTGAGTTTTTATATTTTTAATACAAATTTTAGCATGTCATGGATATATAATAATTGATACAATTGGATGTACTTTCTATTTACTGTATTTATTGTGTGTGAAGCAATGAACAAATTAGATACAATTCTTTCTCTTGTGGATTTTATTGTGTAATGGGCAGTAGCTTAAATAATACTTTATTTTTGTATATCATGTTATAAATAAAAGTAATTTCTCATGTACTATTCAAAACTTTTCTAAGAGGGAAGTGTTAGCCCTATTTAAAAGGACAAAACAATTAATAATATAGAGTTACAGAGTGGCAGTTTGAAGTACAGAATCCATTCCTCAGTTTGTTAAAAGCATGAGATAAAACTTTTATATAGTCATTCAGGAGGATCTCCACGAAGCCCATTATAATTATATTTTAGGATAATTTTCAATGAGCTATACCTATTGAAAATTATTTTCACTTGTATTAACTCATTTATTCTCTGTGTCTGACATTTTCCCTTGACCAGAGAGACAAGAACTTCCAAATCAGACATATAGTTTCTGTTTTCATGGAGTTTCACTTTAATTTGAAAGTTAAATACCTTGCATGTGGTCCAAAATAAAGGCAGTATTGTCTCGGAATATATCTAAGAGCATTTCCTCTGTCCCCTTTTCTTTCCCTTTGGCCTTCAATTGACCAACTCCTTTCATTCTCTACTCATGGCTTTCTTAAAAGTAACTTCTTCCAGAGGCCTTTCTGAAATCTTCAAACCACAATATGTTTTTCCTGCTATGCCTTCAAACATTATCCAGTACCGTTCTAATATAATATACTAAATACTGTGCTGTAATTGCTGGTATGTCTATTTTTTCCCATGTGTAACTGTTTCATTGAAGTCTGTGTCTTTAGGGACCAGTGTAGTGACTGGAACATAATATAAAGGCTCAAGAAATGCATGATGATTAATAAAGAATGCTAAATTCTGCTCTGTATCCTCATCAGTTACCATCTGACATGAAATAAAAACTCAGTAAAGGAATCTGAACTGTTGTCAGCATGGCTACAGTGAGGTTCTTGAATGTGTTGTAAAACTCATAATTCCTCAATAATTGATTCCTGATAATGGGACATGAATACTCATGTTCAGTGGCTTTTACAGAATGATTATATGTTTCAATGTTACAGGTCTTATATTATCTTCCAATAAGACAAGAAAAATTGGAGTAACAACTTTATATGTTTTTTCAAAATTCTATGTAGTTTATAATATAAACAGAAAAAACATTAAGAAGAAAATATGCAATATACATTATACAATCATGGGATATTGTTTTTGTTATATCTGGATATATTTTTGTCTTATAATTTTGAAAGCATTTCTATTAATTTATAAACTGTATTTTGTCAAATATATTCAGGAGTTCTGGAAACCTGAAGATTGTTTTTTAATGAATACACCTAAGAGAAATTTAAATAAGTTCAATGATTAATTTTACTATAATGATCTATTCATAGTATTTTCATCTCATACAAAATAATCATAACCTGAATTTGTACTTGAAAAATACAAGATAACTGAAATTGAAATTGTAATTGGATTGGTTAATTGTGTCTGTTAGTTTAGTTTTTTTAAGTTAAGGTATCTATTTTTGGGGTTTTTTTTTTAATTAAAAGATATATATGTTCAATGAAGAGGAAATTAAGCACTTAACAAATAATAGACATCGATTCCTTCTAATACACAGGTATATTTAACATAAAACACATCCAAGTGGTACAGATAATGATTCAATTGTGGTTAAAAATGGGGGCTGGAGGAGCATGCAACTGCATTAACTAAAAAATTCGCCCACTTGTCTTATATTTGCTTTGTTCAGAAGGTAATAGTGATTTTGAAGTAGAAAAATATTGATTCATCATGTGATAGCCAGAGGGATTTAATACATTTTCTCTTTTTTCTTCTAGCACACTGATTT
>NW_011909500.1:0-1867 GCF_000151845.1 Pteropus vampyrus | reverse complement strand
CACCTTTCTCAAGAAACCCAATCTTTTCTATTTATATTACATTCCTTATCCACATTCCTCATATGAGATGGAGAACTAACTTATTTTAGTCTCAATTTTGGTGCTTAGAAGAGGTAACACATTAGAATTAAAAGATGGCATAAGTCTATAAGTATAAATTTAAATGCTACACTGTTTACAAAGCATGTCATAATGAAATTCTGCATATTGTGAAGCCTCAGAATACTGAAGATACATATACAAAGTTAAAACTAGAGTGCTGAAATATTGTATCAGGATGTGGAAGAGAAGCAAGACATGATACTAATGGAAATTTACTATTTTTAGGACTTGCTTGGGGCACAGTCATATCTCAACAACATATAGAAGTTTGTAAAATATTAGCTTCTGAATTTTGTACTGTTAATTAATTACCTATTCAAAAATAGAACAGGAAATAAAAAGAGAAAAGGTAATAATATATTTTATTTGTAACTTTTAATTAACTAATACAGCTTTTAAAGTTGATTATATAAACATTATTATACTCTTAGAAAATGATTTTTGAAATTATAAACATACTTTTAAAAGATATATTTTGAAGGTGGGCTCCTGGAAACCAAGATAGAATTATGTAGCTTATATAACACTGGGAATGAGGGAATCATAATTAGTATGCATATAAATTGTGAAGACCTTGCTGACTGCACACATATAGAACTACTTTTCAGATAATTGGTTTCAGGAAGTTATTTCATGATTCTGTGGCAATTCTGATTTTTGTCATTGATCTATAATTAAGAAACTCTTGTTTCTCAAGAGTTTATCTCTTTGATCCATTTGATATACAGAATATATTATTCTCCATCTTCAAATCAGCTTCCCACCAATAATTGTTCATTACAAAGGAATTTAACATTTTAGAAATCTCTTTATAACTAAAATGTTAAGAATATGTCTGTTTTTATTATGAACATAATGAATGCACGTGTTCCAGTCAATTCTTCTCTTTTAAAATTTGGTGAGCGTTTCATGCATTCAATGAATGCTACCGTTGCATTAGTGCAATCCATTACAAAATACATGCACTTTGTAATCAGTATATCAATATTAGTTGCAAAATAAATCCTCCAAATTCTTCAAAAGAGGAATTTAAGTTTCCTTTTTAATATTGCAAAAGCATGTTCCTCTCAAGACTCATAACAACTTCAGTTTTAAAACAATATGTTTTTTGTTTCCAGTTTATATAGAAAAATTAGTTGATTCTTTAGAAATTGTAAGTTGAATGGGAAGTTTTCTCTGCTTAAAGAGACTGAAAATCAATTTATAAGAAAACATTATATCTCTCAGGTCTGTTTTTGTGTATTTGAAATGTGGCTTTTAACTTGTTTGGCACTTAATGTCACAGGAGATTTCAGTGAGAAATGTTCGTCATGCCAAATCTCACTTTTGTAATGACAGCATGCAAGGGGCAAGAAATCACATGCAATTGTATTTTGATTAGCTTTAGAGTATAGAGGTTCATGACCACTAAAATAATTATTTCTCAATAATATACATTAAATGAAAATACAAAGAGTACATGTCCTCCAAAATACTGTGTGTTCAGTGAAATGTGGTTTCATTAATATTTCTCTTAATAATGACATTTGTGTTTTGGCAGTAACAAATTAAATTACGTTAATTGATGTTTATTAAGGTGAACTTGAAAATGTATAAGATTTTTAAATAACTTCTGATTTATCAAAGAAAGATTAAATTATATGTTCCAAGTCACTTCAGTGTCCAGAAAATTCTAAGTTTTTGAAAATATTAATCTATGTACAATATAAACAATAATCCTCTATTTATTAGAATATCTTATTCCTAGGCTATGTTAAAAAAAAAA
>NW_011909499.1:0-2297 GCF_000151845.1 Pteropus vampyrus | reverse complement strand
CATGGCCGAATGAACTTGGACTTGGGGATGAATGTCAGCAAGGGAATTGCATTGAACTTGAGCGCACTGCAAGTTCTCATACCGAAGAGTCAGTTCTTTAACTTCTTTTGAGGGGATAGAAAACGGGGAGGGCTAACTGACAACTGCAGGTGTGCAGGGTGACGCAGGAACAGGGGACAGCAATAGGAAGCAAGTCAGGAAGCTGCCGTGGTCGCATATGGTTCGAGCGAGAGTCAAACCTGAGAATCTGAAATCTTCACACACCAGTAGAAAGACCTGTGGATTATGCATTCAGTGAATCGCTGCTGGTGGGGACGGGGCTTCTTTTTGGGTGATGAAAATGTTCTAAAATTAGATCGTGGTGATGGTTACGCAACTCTGCGAATATGCCAAAACCCCTAAACTCTACACGCTTCAAATGGGTGAATTTTATGGTCTGCGAGTTATATTTCAATAAAGCTGTTTTATAGACAACTTGCCAAAATAATGGAAGAAACTAAAAACCATATTCCTTTTTAAAGTGTGTCTAAAGTGAACTGCCTCTCTTTGATGTCAGCACATTGTACAATAAAGTTTAAACCTTGATTTTTGAGAACTGTTGGTGTTTCTGGTATTCTTTATCAAAATACATGTTTCAGTACTCTTTATAAGTATTTTATGGGATAAAGAACATGCTGTTTTATTATTGTGTAAAATACTGTTTGACTTAAATCATTCTCTAGTATGTTATTAATACCGTAGGACATGCTAAGTAAATATTATCATATAAAAACCACTCAATATTTATTGACCATCTCCAAAGCGCCAGACACAGGACTCAGTACTTTATGTACATTATGACATTTAGTTCTTAAAATAGCCCTATGAGGTCGGTACTATTTTTATCGAATAGGAAACTGGGGCTCAGAGGGGCTAAAACTATGTTGAGGCAGCGCTGAAGGTGGGTGGCACCAGGGTCTCCTGGCCAGAGCCCATGCTCTAAATGGAGGGCTCGGGAGCCCTGGGATGTCGGCCATCTTTGTTTCTAACTTGCTGTGTGACTCTAGGTAAGTGACCTAATATTCTTCACCTATGAAGTGAGAGGGTGGGACGTGATTTCTAAGGTTCTTTATGGGCCCACCTCCCGCTGATTCTATTCGTAAGTCATCTACATTTCTGAACAACGCCCTTCCCACCTGTCTCCCCACCCGGTGGGCACAAAAGCCATCCTCATCACTGAGAACAACCCTGCGGACCCATTGTGAGTTAGCAAAATGTCGTGTCCACCATTAGAAGGACAGAAGAAGAAAGTTTCTTAGGTGGACTAATATTTGTTGTCAAAGTTAAATATTTCGATGTTATATTAAGGGTACCCGTTTAGCTAACAGTCTTGATTTTGGGGGAAGCTGTTACTACATGGAGCATCAGCTGGGGGAAATGTTGTTTCTACAAACTGTATTTCTGAATTCATTTTATTTCTCCCATGTGTATACGTACATGCGTGTTTCTCAGTATTTAAAAACATTTTTCTCCTTGAAGTGATTGCCTCATGTTCTCTAGTCTCCCAACACATCTTTCAAAATTCTACATGGAAAGGAAATTTGATCTTTCGTTTGACTTGACATTGACATTTTATGTGCGGTGCTGAGATAAAACAATGCCACAGTCCACCTGAGGTCAGTTGACTGTAGAAGAGCAGGATCATAAAATCTCAAACTCACTTAAATTTAAAATAATATTGAATCCATGAGTGTAGAATGTTCAGTCATATTAAATAATTGTAGTGGAATCTGCAGCATGGTTTATGGATTATACAGAGAGAGATGTTGATAGATCGACATCTATTCATTCCTATTATTGAAATGATGCCCAAATGAAGGAAATTTTAAATAACTGGGAAAAAAAGCAAATGTGATTTATTTGGGAATGAAGTACCCTTTTAAAGATGAATTTGATTTATCTTTTGAATAATATATAGTTGGTTGAACTTAGTGCCACTATTCCTATAAGGAATCGCAGGAGACGGGACACAGTGACACCCCTACGCTATTTCTTTAGGAAGCAACGCTCTTCACTGTTTCAAACCAGGACACGAGCATATCCACACGTTCAAAGTGCTGCAGTCCAGAGGGAGGAGTGACCGTCTCACCCAGGGAGGACCTTGATCAGATGGCCACCCACACGCCTCTCTTTTTGTGCCTTCTTCCATTATTTAGGTTTTTTTTCTCTCCACATTGGCCTTTGTTTTGTCCATAATCCAGGAAAAAGAAAAATGAAAGCAAGAGGAAGGGAAAGTTGAATTGCAAGAAGCAATTGAG
>NW_011909498.1:0-1852 GCF_000151845.1 Pteropus vampyrus | reverse complement strand
TTGGGGCTCTTTTTGAAATCTCCAAGTTAGTCTATCTCTGCAATCAATTGGAAAAAGACTACAAAACTAAGCAACCAGAACGGGAAGCATATTTCAATTGGCATTTTGAGGCCTTCAAATGTATAAGTGATTCCAAATTGCTTCCCTTCAAAACACGTATTCTAAATTAACCAAAGAAAACTCTGAATTTCTCAGAGGCATTCTAAACTTGAGGAAATTTCTAAATGTTCCTCTGATGTCTCATTATCTGCACCTTCTGTTCCTTGGCTGCCTGCCTGTTCCCCTTCTATACCCTTCACTCACCAAACTCCCTTTTTATATTAATGAACTTGAGACTCAATTAGACACCCCCGCTCTTACCACCCAATTTAAAGTTAGGTGGACATGATCCAGGATGACAACTCCTTCTTTCTTATGCCCCATGAAACTGAGTTCCGTGCCATTATTAAAGATTTTCCTAATCCCAAAGAGGACCCCATTGCATTTGCTGGAGAATTTCTGCTCACTATCCAAACATGAACCAGGGTTCTCTGATACCTCTCAGCTGATCCATATGCTCATAGGAAAAGGCCATGTCAGAGAATGGCTAAATAAAGCAGGATAGCAAAAACCCTGCTTTTCCTATTGAAGACGAGAAATCATGAATGAAGCCTCAAAGCTGGCTAAATGGCTTCATGAAAAAATATCCAAAGGTTTTCCTTGAGTTATTACTGCAAGAAAATTCAAAAACTTATTTACAAACCTGATAAACCTCTTTTGATTATTATGATATACTTGAAAAAGTTTTTAAACAGAATTCCAGCATAAAGTCAATGATGACACCTCAGAGTTTTTTAATCCAGCCTTTGTTGAATCTAAAAGACAAACTTGAATAACAGATAATAAAAATTACAACTTAATTGGGCCACCATGCAAACCCATGATTAAGTAAACTATGCTGAACAGCTCTCCTGAGCAATTCAAAAAGACAACCAAAGAGAAAGCTACACAAGCCCTAAATGCCCCAATTCAGGCAACCCAAATAACGAGCCTAAAATTACAGCAATGTTGGCTAAATCTGTCTTTCAAGGTCCCCAAGGCAAACCACCATTCAAAGAGGTTTGTAATTATTGCAAAAAGCTTGGACATTGGAAAAAAAAGATTATTTAAAACTCAAAAGGCAATTACAAGGCCAACAGCCCATAACATTTGCGAATCCTTCTCAAGGATCCCGACCTAAGTTTTCTCAGCAATAGGGTTGCTCTGAGGATCAAAAGGGGATTTCCCCTCCCCACCCCCCACCCCTCACCCCTCCACTGCCCCATACTCCTAACTAATTCTTCAGGAGAAACTGATCTAACTATAGGGAATGAGGTAACCAAGGCCCTGGTAGATACCAGAGCCACCTTATCAGTTCTTAACACCACCAGCCTCTCCATTCTCCTTGCAGAGAGTACCGAAACCACACAAATGGTGTGAGTTCCCAACCAACCCATGACTATCTTCAAATCCCTTCAATTCCTTTTCAACTTGGATCTATTCAAGGAACCCACCAATTTCTTTTAGTTCCCTTTTCCTCTATTCATATCCTGGGATGAGACCTTACTGAAGCTCACAAAGCCCAGATTTCCTTCTCTTAGAAGGGGGATGCATTCTTATATCTTGAACTTCTAACTAATGACCCTCAAGAGGCTATCCCAGTTTTTTCAGTTACTTTAACTGACCCAAACCTCCTTTTAGATTCTATTCCAAATGAACTTTGGTTTAAAAAAAAAAAAAAATGCCACCAATATTGGTCGCATTCATTCTGTACCAGAGATCAAAATTTAAATTGGCAAAAATAAACCTCTATATAACATCTGTCGATACCCTC
>NW_011909497.1:0-2458 GCF_000151845.1 Pteropus vampyrus | reverse complement strand
GAAGAGTGAGAATATGTATTTGCAGATTCCTTACATCACTGATCCATCAGTCTTCCTTCTCTTTCAGAGAAGTTCCCCTCACCCCCAAATCGGGAACTAATGTAACAGCAATCTTTGTGATTGAATGCATGGAAACATACACCTATAACACCTTCAATGGAAAAAGGTATATGTCAAACTGTTAAGAGGAATCTTTCATTTCAAATACCTGTAGTACTACATGTACAGCTCTACGAGTGCTACCTTAAGGTCAACTCTCAGGGCTCTTGTCCTTATATTCAACATGGCCGCATGCGCGCCTATAAGCAACATGGCCGTGCTGCCAGGCACCAACATGGCAACCAAAGCCCCGTTGGGCCCGGAAGCCCGAGAGAGCGCCAATAAAAAATATGTCCGTCGTTCTGCCAACACATAAGATGGATCTTTTTTCAGCTTCAAAGCGAGCGCGAAAGCGGAAATGACTTTTCCGCCGAGCGCATTTCCCGGGATCTCTTTCCGGTTAGCCTTAGGGTGTCCGCGTGAGAATTGGATATTTCCTGGAACTCCGGCTGGGAGGTGCTCGTCCGCCGCGCCTGATTCGAGACTTGTTCAAGCTGAGGGGACAGGATGTCGGACACGTGGAGTTCTATCCAGGCCCACAAAAAGCAGCTGGACTCGCTGCGGGAGAGGCTGCAGCGGAGGCGGAAGCAGGACTCGGGGCACTTGGGTGAGGCGCGAGGCTGTCTCGGCCGATGCTAAACCGAGATGGGCGGGAGGGAACCCTGGAGAAAGAGACAGCTCTGGAGTCGGCGCCCTTCTCCAAGCGGCTATTTCTTTAACGCCTAGTGCATTGATACTCTCTTTCGCCCCTCAGCATCACTGACACTTCGCCCTCTTGCAGTAGTCGAGATTCCTTCCCACCCTGTGTTTTGATTCCTCCAGTTCGCTTTCCAGGGACTGACGCCAGGGCCCCACCTTCGTTGCCCGGCTGATGCCCCTTAAGTCTATAAGAATGTCTCGTTTGCTAGGCCTCTCAGCCCTGTCCCTCGGAGCATCAAGTCCCCTCTTTTTGTTGCTCCCATGGCACTTTGTTCTCCCCTCGGTGATAGCGACTGTTTTGTAGTGGTTGTTTCTTTGTGACTGTGGGACCCTGAGAGCAAGCACCGAGCCTTGATATCCACAGGGCCCATTTCAGTGGCCCTCACTGAGTTGCACTCGCTGTTGCTAAATGAATAGAGGAACTGGTATTGTTTCAGTCATTTACATGCCGAGCAGGAATCTGAAAACATTTTTTAAAAAAACTTTTTCTCCCCTCCCGTTGCCCCGTGTGTCAGTCATAAAACGAAGGAACCTCAAAAGATTTTCAGACCTACCTATCACCTGTTCCCAGCACGAACCGTGAATTATTTAAGGTCAATCTTGTCTTGATACATATCTGGTCCATGCACACATATTTTGGTCCCTGGAACTAGCAGATTCCCTGGCAGGACATTCACACCATAATAAATAAATAAACGTCTATTGAGTTTCTACAGTGTGGGTGAGTCTAGTTAGACAAAACTAAGTATGACATTGATCCTGCCCTCAAAGAGATTGATGCAATATTTTACATGTTAAATACCAAATGAATGATTCCACAATGAATACAGTGAAAGGAGAAGTTAGGAACGAGTTGGTTTGGTGAGTGAAGGCATCATGGAGGAGTTGGCACTTGGAATTTGGTTTTGACGACTATATAGGACTTATTAGAAGTTAAGAGGACAGGGTGAGTAGAGGAAGAAGTGCAAGACACATGATCAGGAATTATTATTAGTCAGGCATTGGAATTGTTACTGAATTACCCAAGAGGGAGAATATTTTCCTTCAATTCCTTTGACCTCTGGTTGTTGATCCAGTTTTCTCTATTTTTTCTTATTCTTTCATTTATTCTGTTTCTGAGCCTTGTATTTATGCATATCAATTTTAGACAATATAACAATGACATAACTATCACATAGACATGTGACCCAATTGCTTCTTATTTTATCATAAACTCTTACTGGGCTTAAGTATCTCAACTTTTTCAAAAACAGAATTTTGGAAGGAAATGATTAGAGGTTTGTCTGTTACATATATGTGTGTGTTCTTGAAAAACCTTACTTTCTGCAAAAGCCTGCATTTAAGATACAGAGCTTATAGAAGAAATAAGTTTAGAAGTCGTCTACTCAAAACCTATGTAACTTTGTTAGTAGAACCCTTACAGTATTCTACTAAAATTACTAGCATAGTTAAATCTCCACTGGTGTCTTGACCTATAATGAAAGTCATTCCATCTCCATAGCCTATACCCTGGGATTCCTACTTTTCCTTCCAAACATTAGTCTGTTTTTGTTTAACCAAGGGAAATAACTACAGTTTCTTCATCTGGACTTGCAGCTTCCAAGATAGCTTAACATAGTGCAAAGTGTAGCACTTCTTGAAGCCACCAAACCAGCCATAT
>NW_011909496.1:0-1136 GCF_000151845.1 Pteropus vampyrus | reverse complement strand
TTGGAAAACTGGCAATCCAAAGAAACAAGTCAAAAGGGGGAATTAAAAAGTATTTCAATGTGTGGTAAAAATGAACAATGAATCAGGAGTTACTTTAGTACCTACAAGTATGAGGTCTTATGAAAACCATTCCACATGCTTTAAGTGTCACTTGGTATCATAAGTGGCATCGTCTCTTCTGCCTGATCCCAATCGGAAGTGACTCCAGAGACCCAGTTGAGACCCAGCCCTGATGAAGCCGCTCACTCTCTGATCTCTCTGCACGTAAAGCTCGAGTCTGTTCCTTTTCAGTTATGTGAACTATAAACTTATTTTTTTTGGTGGAGGGTGGTACATAAGCAAATATGAGGTGGTTTCGTGTCTTAAGCATCCCTGAATGATATACTGCTCTGCTTATTTAAAAATAAATGCATACTTCAGCACTGCTGGTGGGATTGTAAGTGGTGCAGCCGCTTTGGAACAGACTGGCAGTTCCGCAAAACGCTGAACAGGGTATCACGTGAGCTACGGCGTGACACTCAGCCGCTCCACTCATGGGAACTGAAAGCACGCATTCACACAGAATCTCGTACACAAATGTTCACTGCAGCATTATATATCATTGCCCCAAAGTGAAAACAACCGAAATGTCCATCAAATGATGAATGGATTTTTTAAAATGTGGTACATCCATACAGTGGAGTACTACTCAGCATTTTAAAAAAGGAATGCAGTAAAAAAAAAAAAAAAAAAAGAATGAGTACTGACACAGGCTACAACATGAATGGACCTTGAAAACATGATGCTACGTGAAAGAAGCCAGTCACAAATATGTCACATTGACTGCATTTATATGGAAAGTCTAGAATGGCTGATCCTTACAGACAGGAAGTGGATTAGTGGCTGCCGGGGGCTGGAGGCAGAGGGCGAACAGGGAGTGACTATGGGTACACGGCTTCTTCCTGGGGTGATAAAAATGATCTAAAATCAGTTAGTGGTGACAGTTACACAACCCTGTAAATATACTGAAAACCACTGCAATGGGACACCTTACATGGGTGATACTGCATCGTGTGTGAATTATATCTCAATAAAGCTGCTATTCAATTAGCTTGACTTTTTAAAATGTAATTATATTTAGAGTTCGACATTACTAC
>NW_011909495.1:0-1900 GCF_000151845.1 Pteropus vampyrus | reverse complement strand
CCAGCTCCAGAGCCCTACGGTCTTTCCCAGTCGCATTCCAAACAATATTTTGAAATCATTTTTCATAATTGTGCCTTCATTCTACAAATACTCAATGAATCCAAATAGTGTGCTAAGGTGTGCGGATATACCCTTGTAAACTGAGGCACAGGCCCTGCCTACCAGCAATCTACCATTGGTCACGAGAGATGTCAGTGGTAGCTGGGAATCCAGTGTGTAGCAAGAGGGGCAGAGGGAAAGGCCCAGGACTGGAGGCGGGAGGGCAAATCTGTACTGTTGCTGGTGTTCCAGGCACCCAGGGGGAAGACGAGAGTGAAACTCATGGCTTTTGAGACTTCCGTGGAATTAGCTACTTGCATGAAATTGTTTTGCCTGGTTTGGGAAACTGTGATGGCGTAATAAGAAATTCCTATAAGTTACTGGAAAATCTTAATACTTACTGCAATTTCTATTTATTACAAGCCCAACCCAATAATTTTTATTTCAAAGGAACTTTTCAGATTTGACAAATGTTTCTCCAGAAATACTCCTTACTAAAAAGAATCTGTTGTTTTTTGTTTGTTTGGTTTTGGTTTTTGTTTTTTGTTTTTTGTCTTCCACACTCAAAGGGAACAAAAATTCGAAAACATAAATGCTGCCTTCTCTCTGCTTGGGTGATGGACTCTGTGATCCCCACGGCCAACCCCCAACTCTCTAGTTTGTCCTCCCTGAAACACTAGACTTAATTTGCTGGGGACTCTGCCCCTCCTCCCACCCCACCAGCTGTTATCCAAGTCAGAGAGAGAGAAGAAACAGGAGGGACAAGCTGAGATGTGACAACAAAGGAACCATGGCTGAGTTTACCCCCTATGTTTGTTGCGAAGGTATTACACTCTCCGGAGAGTTCATCACATGGTATTCTATGATGTAGAGATAAGCCTGTGGTTCTCTTTATTGTTTAATGCATCAGATCAGGGCCTCGGAATTCTCAGAAACCATTTTTTTCCTTAACAAAATGTTCGTATCTATAAATCTGATTTGAAAAAAAAAAGTCTAAACACTCATGATGTCAGATTTGTTTTAGTTACCTGAGATCACAATTCTACTCTTTTATTTGAGATAAAAGATTACCCGAAGTAAAGGAAGAACTTAAGTAAAGCCACAACTGTAACAGTGCAGCAAAATTGGGTGAAAGGCCATTAATCGTGTCATTTATAGAATTGTTTAAAAACATGACTAGAATTATACAAAAATACTATAAATGTTTAAATATAATCTTATCAACTTATTTGCTGAAGATAACAGTAATAAAATACTAATAGTTACTATGTGTTGAGTGCTTCCTATGTGCCAAGAACATGCCTAGAGCATCACATGTATTATCTCATATAATCTTCAAAACAATCCATGAGTTAGGGGCTGTTATCGCCATTCTCATGATGCAGAGACAGACATGACAGTACACACCTGGACACCTTCCCATGTATCTGCGGACTATACATAGTCAAGCGAGGTTGTGTGACTCCAACCCTTGTCCCCTTGACCTGCATGTCAAGTGTCCTTGCCATTATACCACACCTACATGTAAGAAGTCCAGCTGCTCTCCTGGACAAATCTCCACCTGGAAAGGAAGAGGCCCTAAGACTACAGGGGAAAAGAGAGAAGCTCAGCCATCCCAAGTCCCATCAGAACCCAGCCTCCAGCCAACCACTGAGTACAGCCGCTTGAGTGGCCACAAGCAAAACCAGCAGAAGAACCATGCAGCTGAGCCCAGCTTAGACTGCAGAACTGTGAGCCAATAACCATTTTTGGTTATTATTGTAAACCAAGAACTTGGTATGGGGTACTTTAAAAAAAAAAAAAAAGCCTATTGCTACCATGACTCTGCTTGATTATTAAATTTTTATGCATTTGGTCTATC
>NW_011909494.1:0-1344 GCF_000151845.1 Pteropus vampyrus | reverse complement strand
TTGCTATATCTGAATGGTTGTAAAACAAATTTGGGGTGAGAGTATATGACAGAGGAGAATGGAACTCTGCCAAGATTAAGAAGCAGCACCCCAGTTTTGGGGGTCTTACAACTTCTGGGTCTCTGAGTCAGGAGGCAGTGGTGAGGTGAGGGAGGGATGAGTTGTCTTCCTTTCTCTGTTTTTCCTCCCTTCTTTCCTCCCTCCTTCCCTATCTCCCTCCTTTATTCTTTCTTTTCTCCTTTGCTTTTCTCTCTCTCTGTCTCTCTGTCTCTGTCTCTGTCTCTGTCTCTGTCTCTCTCATCTAAATGCTCTCCTCTTTGTAAAGCAAAGACTATGATTCATCAAGCAATGATTGGGCAGATTTTACTTAACAAAACTCCATTTGTCTGTAATTCTGAGAATTCCTTCTAATTTTAACATTATATTGTCTGGCAGATTTTCTTTTCGTTTGGTTGTAAGTTTTCATCTCTTTTTTCTTCCCCTCCACCCCCACCCAGAAGAGACTGGGGAGAAAAAAAGACCAGATTCAGATAGCATTTAAAAAGTAAAACTCTAATATCACTTTATCTTCTTTGTTCATTTTAATCAGGAGAACGATGTGTAGATTTAGATTAAAGGAGAAATAAGAGAGAGCGTGGAGACTAGGAAGCTATTACAGTACATTAAACTATGTGGGGACACTTTAGTGCAGCATAAAACAAGGTATCAATCTGAATGTGATTGGTTTTTACCAACCTCATGTGGTAAAAATATCACTGGATTTGATATCAGGAGATCTGAGCTTAATCCTAGTTCTAACTAACCCTAACTACCTATACAAACTCAAAAAATTCATAACTTCTTTAAGTCTTAGTTTTCTTATCTGAGATCAAAGTAAGATTCTTGGCACTGTCCCAAATTCTAGGTTTTGCTATTCCATGTGTAAAAATGAATGAGATAGACACTGAGTGCAGGCAAAGATTGGCTGGAAGCTGGGACGACGTGCGATGGCCTTGGCAGACGGTCGGGTTTGGATGGGAAGGCAGTGAGGCCTGCCAGGGGTTCTGGTTGGGTGTTGGCGTGTGCCATTTCCAGTTCACATGCTAAGGCTGACAATACGATTTGTTTCCAAAGGAAGGAGTAAGGGAGGGGATGTATTAGAACAGATTTTTAATTTTGATCTGGGATGTTATTATCTGAGTGGACAGTCTTTGCAATAATTCATTAGAATTCTCTACATAATGCAAGGTCTTCACAGTGGGGTGATACCAGCATTTACATACATTAACTCAGACATTCTTCATGGTAATTCGAGTGGGTAGATACCATATGCCTCTGTGAGTTTACACAGTGTGGATAAGCCTG
>NW_011909493.1:0-2065 GCF_000151845.1 Pteropus vampyrus | reverse complement strand
GTCATAATTCAAGCCTGAAGTACAAGGGTGGCAAGATGAGTGTAAAAATGAAATAAGACAAACAAGTAAAATGCACCTCAAATTTAGTTTGCTCCGTCCTCTTTTAGAGGTTTTTTTTTTTACAAGAAGTTGTTTTCATTGATTTGTGTGGTGCTCTAGTTGACATTTTTTAAAAAATATATAATTTAGGTTTCAGATTAAGCTTTGGTACACCCTTGAAATAATAAGTATCAGAGGAAGACTTTTATAGGGAAATCAGGCAACTCAGTTTGTAGTTTTGGATTAAACTGGAGGACCCTTTAATTCCAGTAAATGGGTTTTTTTTTTTTAGTGCTAAATTTTAATTTTACTGTTATGCTACTGCATAAGTACAAATATTCAATATAGAAGTATGACATCCATAGGGAATTTCTTGAGAAATAAGACTAAACAGTTTAATTGCACAGATCCTAACAAACTTACAAATTTCAATGAATTTCAATTAGAGAAAAATAGAAATGGGATGGGGAAGAGAAATGTTAGGTCGTGATGTGCGGATGGGCCCCCTCCGAGGGCTCACCAGCTGTCTGCGCGCTTGCCCGACTCCCTCCCATAACGGACGCTGAGAAGGGGCGCCTGGCCCTCGCCTCCTTTGCCCCTTCTTTTCTCCTTCCTCCTACCACCGCTCCTGGAGAGTTTTTTTTTAGCAATGATTTTTTACTTTCAAGTTGTCTCTTTCCCATTATTTGTTAACTTATTTAAAAACTGCAAACCGGTCGCCTGTATACCACAGCCTGAATGCCTTTGGAAGAAAAAAATGCAAAAATAGAAAAAGAAAAGGTGTTAAAACTGACCTTTTAAAATTGTTAAAACTCCCTCAACCCTGCTGAGACAAGCTTTTCAGCTCATTTCCCTCAGAATTTGCAGAAAAATGTCTGTGCTTGAAAAGAAAACACAGAAAGGATCTAGAGCTGAGATCTGGTGGTGTTTCGGCCAATTTTTAGCCTGTGGAAAGATTTCCTCACCAGATAATCAGTATTTTAAACTAATAAAAAAAAATCTTATAAAAATGAGAAGTGAAAGAATATAAAAGTAAAGATTGGAATTATAAGGCTCAAAGGGAATAGAGCATATTCATATAGTTTCCCGCTATTAATTATTACAGTATATTTTAATTTGGGGGGTACTGTTTTAGTGTGTGACACTGATTCTGAAATCTACTTGACACAAACACTGGTAAATACTAATGCTTTTCACCAGATGTCTGTCTGTCTGTCTGTCTGTCTCTCTCTCTATTTTAAACCCTAACACAGTGACTTGCAAATGTGGCTGCACTTTAGAACTGCCTGAGTAGGGGCCAGGAGCTGCTATTTAAAAATCTCAGGTCATATTCCCAGGCCAATTAAGTAAGAATCTTGGGGTGGAACAGGGCACTAGGATATTGTAAAACTTTCCGCCCCCCTCTGCCTGTCAGGCGAACCCAATGTGCAGCCAAGGTTGAGAACCATTGCAGACTGGTTTCCTTCTGTCCACTGCACAGAAATGATGTGATGAATGGTTGAGATGGAAGGACTGTGAAGCGAGGGCAGTGTTCTCCAGCCTTCTCTGATGTAGAGGAGACCGCGATGGAGAGCCGACAGGATTTGTTGACAGATGAGAGGTTTAAAAGAGATTGCTGAGTCAAGGGTGACTCTAAGTTTTTGATCCAAGAAAGAATAGCAGAGTTGCCTTTTATCGAGATGGGAAGACTGCATGAATCCCCAAAAAGATGGGGCTGAGTGGGGAGGTAGAGAATGGGGTTTGGGACATATGGACTTTGAGATGCCTGTGAGATAACAAGGCACAATTTCAAGAAGGCAAATCTGGAATTCGGGGGAGAGGTCCAGGCTGGACGCATATACGCATTTGGGAGCCATCAGCATCTGGATGGTATTCAAAGCCAGATCAGATGATTATCTTAGGAGTGAGTATAGACAAGGAGGAGAAGACCAGGGATGGAGCCCGAAGCTGGTGCATCCCCACCGCTCCCAGTTCGGGGTCAGAGGAGGGAGGAGGAAGCAGTAGAAGTGATGAGAAGAAGCCACGG
>NW_011909492.1:0-1722 GCF_000151845.1 Pteropus vampyrus | reverse complement strand
TAGAGCATTCTGGAGGGTGGCCCACCTGTCAGGTGGTTGTGAAATGAATGGGAAAATGGAGGTCTGCAGTGTGATGCACAGAAGTGGGTGGGACACTCATCATGCCACCGTTGTCATCATGTGTCACCTCACAAGTCACACTAGGGATTTGGGGGCACCTGTGGTCATTCGGTGAAACTTTAGCAAACGGTCACTGTCTACGAGGCTCTTGGCTTGGTGCTGAAACCAATGTTTACTGCTTCACAGTCTGTACACTACTCTCTCCTTCTCATTTTAATCGTCTTCACCTCAAACATCACGATCCCTCTCTTGGCCTTACATGCCTGATCCGGTTCATTAGGAAGCCTTTCCTATTCTACCTGCCCAATAGAAATAGGTAGCAAATGTTGTACCTTCTAAGTGCTCGTGCTTCCCACCTGGGGTCTCTGTTAGCATCTCTCCAGTGCCGCGCTAGGAGGCGCCGCCCCACTCCGCCCTAGCGTCTCTCTCCATCCCTTCTCCACTTCACTCGGCTTCATGGCGCCTACCACCACCTGCCATTGCTGCCTACATGGATTTGTTTCTGTATTCATTGTCACTTGCCTCCTGCTAGAGTGCCAGCCCCAAGGGTACAGGCAGCTTGCCTGCCTGACGCACAGCAGGTGCTCCAAAATGTTTCTCGAGTACATCATCGGGCAGACTAGGAAGATACTAGTCCTAGGTTACCTGTGAAGAAACTCAGGTCCAGAGAGCCCGGCGGCTCACCTCACTGCCCCGAACACCCAGAGTCTGTCCCCTCTGTGGCCACCATTCAAATATGTATGTATATTTGGTATGGGTCAACCTGAAGTCCTAGGGCCAGTCGGTTCTCTTCTATTTCTTGACCCTCGCTGTTGGAAGTGACCTTGCGCGCAGACCTGATAATGTGGATCTTGGCTGCTGTTGATGAAGAGGTTGGAATGATTAACGACTGGTGGAGGGAGGGGTCCACAGAGTCCTCAGTGCGCAGTGACGTTTGTCGCGCCCGGCCACCATGCCTCCCTCTCCTCAGAGAGCTTCTGGATTCCCAGACCCCAGATTCAGACCTCGGTGGAGAAAGAGGAATGAGCAAGGAACGGAGGGCAGACGCAAAGAGATAGGGCTGAAATTAGGAGAAACGGTACTGGGAGAGGAGGAAGGAGATGGGAAGA
Source organism: Pteropus vampyrus (assembly GCF_000151845.1). Classification (NCBI taxonomy): domain Eukaryota; kingdom Metazoa; phylum Chordata; class Mammalia; order Chiroptera; family Pteropodidae; genus Pteropus; species Pteropus vampyrus. Next base: position 553 of record NW_011909492.1, on the reverse strand, counting down.
GATAGAAGAGGCCCCGCTCAGACGGGCAGCGCCCGCGGAACCTCACGGCTCCGGAAAACGTGAGCGCCGGGAAGGTCTCAGGGGTCTGGCTCAGCGCTGTGCCTCGACGACGAGATGACTCTCTAATGCTTAGATTTTAAAATAACACGTGATTTTCTTATTGGAAACTAGAAAAAGTTTATAGGCGAATAAAAAAATTTATAAGACAGTATGTAGGAAAACTAAAATTACCTATAAACTCACCGCTCAGAGATAATTATTTGCATTCCGACGCGTTCCTTCTAAGCAGTTCTTTTGGCTATGTTTTTAGATAATATAATTTTCACAGGCTTTTTGTCCTGGTTTCTGCACTTAGTACGAAGTCGTAGGAATTACCTTTCTCAGTACATGGTCATTAAAATGTAATTTTAATGATAGCATGAGACCCCTGGGTTGGGCGCGTCATAGTTTAATAAGCCACCTCTGAATATTTCGATGGCTTCCCATCTCTCGTGATTACGTAAATGCTGAGGGGAGCGTTCCTGTGTGACACGTGCATCGTACGCTACCCCTG
>NW_011909491.1:0-1637 GCF_000151845.1 Pteropus vampyrus | reverse complement strand
TATATTTATTAATTTTTTGTGTGTGCCTGCCCCAACTCCCACTTAATTATGAACTCCACTCTGTTCTAGACACCTTTGTTGAGAGCCTTCTCTGCTTTCTCTCTTGTTTGCATGATATACCTATTCTTTACATTTCCAGCAGGTTGATATTTCTTAGTGCAAATGTGATCATCTCCCTCTTCTCCTTACCATCAGTAGCTTCTGATGGTTATGAGATGAGGTGGAAACTAGATCTATAGAGTGGAAGATAAAGTCAGTCCTGAGGGGTCACTTATCCACTCATAGCCTTGTTGAACTTGAGGATCCCAGAACTTACTCTAGCATTTCATACATCTCTGCCTTTGCACATGCTGTTCCATATGCTGGGGGAATTCCCTCCTCTTTTTTCCACCTGTTTAACTTCTCTATCTTTAATATTTCGCTTAAGCATCATCCCTTCTGAGATCCTAGGCACAATTGGTCATTTAGTTTTCCTCACTCCTATTCCATTTGAACTTATTTACCAGACTTACCTCAAAGTATTCAAATTAAATATTTATATCTGTTTCTTAATTCTGTAAGATATTTGGCTTAAGAACCTTTTCTGTTTTTGAATTAAATTTATTGGGATTAATAAAATTATATAGGTTTCAAGTGTACAATGTTATATCATCTGTATATTGCATTGTGTATTCACCACCCAAAGTCAAATCTTAAGTCACCATATATTTGACCTTCTTTACTCTTACGGTAACCCCTAACTGTTGTCTGTGTCTATGAGTCTCTGTCTTGTTTGTTTGTTGCTTTCCATTTTATATCCCACATGTGAATGAAATCATATGGTTTGCAACTTCTTATCGTGATTATTTCAGGATCCATTTGTGTTGTTGTAAATGGCAGCATTTCAACTTTTTTTATGGCTGAGTAATATTTCATTGTATATGTACCATATCTTCTTTATCCAATCATCCGTTGAAGGACACTTTGTTTTTTTCCCATGTCTTGGCCATCATGAATAATGCTGCAGTGAACATCAGGGTGCATATATCTTTACAGATAAAAGTTTTCAAATTTTTCAGGTTAATACTCAGAAGAGGGACTGCAGAGTCATATGGTAATTCTACTCTTAATTTTTTGAGGAACCTCCATACTGTTTTCTATAGTAGCTGTACCATTTTACATTCCTATCAGCAATGTATGAGGGTTCTTTTTTCCTCAAAACTTCTCCAACACCATTTTCTTATTCCTCTTGGTATCTCTAGTCCAGAGACTAGAATAGGTTTCAGTAATGCACGTTCAATGAATAAATGGTCAAACATTTTCATATTATCATAAGCCTTACAATGTCTGATGGAGTACACTTGGCCACAGGTGCTTGAGGCCATGGTGTTACAGATTTTGTCATCCTGTAAAAGCTATGTTCCAGTACATGGAACAACAGGAAATATTTTGGCACAAAATCTGATCTGTTAAATTGTTAGCAACTGGAACAAGTGTTGTTATTGTGGCTCCAATAGTGTCAGATGTTTGAGTTTAATCTTCCCAATTAGGATAACATCTAATTCTTCAGGGGGTGTTGATTTCCTTTCTCTTGGCCTGGCTGTTGTCACTAGCTGTTTAAATATGGCAGACACATTAGATCGTGACTGGCTGGTAGC
>NW_011909490.1:0-2509 GCF_000151845.1 Pteropus vampyrus | reverse complement strand
AAGAAAATATGTATGTATAGACACATTTTTGTAAAAGAAATACTGGAAAGATAATTGAGAAACTAGAGATTGGTTACTTACAGAAGTTGGTGGGAAAGGTGTGGGAAGAAGAAATGAGAATAGGTTATTAGGGATGAAGAGGGAGAACACTCTTCTGACTATATTTTTTAAAAGAGTTTCACTTTTAGAACTATAGCAATGTTTCATATACGTACCTTCTCTCTAACAAATAATTAAAATCAACCAGGATGTGGAAGAAATCCAAAATGGAATATAATCAGTAACAAATGAACCAAACTATGTTACAAATGAGTGACATAACTGCACTGAAATGAATTTATTAAAAAAAAAAAACAACTAACAAACAGCTCTGGAAAATCATATTTTGACTAGATATTGTGAGGCTAAAGATAAAAAGAACTGTATCCAAATACTGTTATTTTGTTAGTAAATCTGTATCTCATAAGGGTATAGATTATCAATTGTATAACCATTTTATATATATACCAATGTTGAACAAAAAGTGAATATATTATAGATAATGAGAGCTTGGTCTCTCACTGGTGGAGAAAGAAATTACAGATAAATAGTGAAGGCTAGAATGAACCTCATGATATTGGATTGGAGTTACAAGAATCAATATGAATTCATGGTTTTAAATACATATATATACATATATATATACACACACACACACAGATAGATATAGAAATAAATGTAGATGTGTGTATGTGTGGGTTAACATTCATATATATATTTCTCAACTTTGTCAACTCAGAAGATCTAAGAATAATGATACTCCAGAAGCTGTGAGCATACCTGTGCCAAAATCTTGGTTTATGAATACTATTCTCCAATGAAAGAATCCAGAGCTCCTTGGAAAAGTGATTGATTCCAGGGTTGGGGCAGAGAAAATAAAAGACGAGACTGGAACATCTTGTGGTGTCAGAAAATGAGAAAGTGCTCAAAAAAAAGATGATAATATGTCATAAGACATAGTAGTTAATCTAAAGAAGCTCCAAATGACCAAATATGGAACAATTTGAACAATGAATTATATAATGATAATATTGGATTATAACCAATAAAATAATATCAATATCCTTGTGTCAACACTGATATAAATAAGTAGCCAAATAAATAAATGAGAAGGAGAAGCTCTTCCCTACAGAAAAATTCCAATTAAAAATTATAGAAGAAATGAAAAAAATTCAAAATTATTACTGAGAAAATCAAGTACTAAGAGTCACTGAGTAAGACAGAATCTAAAACCATTGGACAAAATTTGAGGAGGAACAGAATATTAGTACAGTCTCAGACCATCTACGCTAATCACAAAGGGAATATGGTAACTTGGGAGAGGAAATCATTAGTAAACACCACCTTAGCCAGTGATCAAAATGAACATCACCAGTAAGAAGGCATGACCCTCTAATATGCACTGAGAAGAACAAAACATTATTTCAGGTAGCATTCTTGCCTTCAATGCTTAAGGTCTATCAAATTATGAGAAAGCATAAGAAAAAAGCCGAACATCTTTTTACAAAATATCTGACCAGTACTCTGCCAAGAACATGAAAAACAAGGAAGATAAGAGGAATTGCCACAGATTAAGTGGAGCAGACTAAGGAGGTAGGGTGGAATCCCCAATTAGATCCTAGACAGAAAAGGACATTAGGGGGAAACAGGTGGACTTTGAATAAGGTCTCTAGTTTCATTATCAGTGTTGTCCTGGTTTTGATAATTAAACTATGGGTGCGTAAATTACTGTAGGAGGCTGACTCTCAACTTTTTTCAGCTTTTTTCGCAAATCTAAAATTATTTCAAAATAAAAAGTTAAAACAAACTTTATTAACATTTTAACCCAGACTCGCAAAGAAGAATATATAGATATCTATTTAGTTTGCTGTTTTGAAATGAAAGGATATACACTTACTTTTTTTGATTAAAAAGTTTTTTATCGTGATAAAAATCAATATTATAAAATTTACCGTCTTGCCCATTTTTAAGTGTATGATTTCATAGTGCTGAGTATTTACGTTGTTGTGAAACACATCTCCTGAACTTTTTCATCTTACGAAACTGAAACTCTATTGCCATTAAACAACTCCTATCTTCCCCCTCTCCGGAGCCCCTATCAGTCACCATTCTACTTTATGTTTTTATGATTTCGACTACTCTGGGTACCTCATATAAGTGTAATCATACAGTATTTGTCCTTGTGTGACTGGCTTATTCCACTCAGTATAATGTCCTCAAGTTTTGTTCATGTTGTAGCATGTGACAAGATTTCCTTTTTTCTTTTTCTTTTCTTTTTTTTTTTTAGCTGTTGTGAATAATGCTGCAAATATCTTTTTGAGATCCTGCTTTCAGTTCTTTTGGATATATACCCAGAAGTTTGCTGAATCATATGGGATATGGTATGAACAAGAAGTAAAAGTCATTGGGGACTCTCACAGAGGCCAGGGACAACTAAAAACAACAGGAAGGGCAAGAGGAAGGGCAAGGT
>NW_011909489.1:0-2315 GCF_000151845.1 Pteropus vampyrus | reverse complement strand
TTTGTCATTTGGAAATGCACATTAAATTTTCCAAGTACTTTTAAATTAATTTTATGTGACTAATTTCTAATTGTAAACTGGTTAATGTAGTTAGTTTCTACTGTTAATTTTTTTGTTGTTATATTGTTGCCTGAGATGCCTAATTTATGTATGTATCAAATTTGTCATATTGAATTCATCATATCTATACATAATTTGCTTATTCTGATCTACATGTGTCATAGATAAATGACGGTGAGTTAAAATCTCTCCCTATATTTTTTCTCTAAAATTTTCTTTGTGTTAAAAATACATTGTTTTTTAAATGTGATGTTGCTATATTAATATACACACATAAATATTTAACTATATCGTTAGTTGTAAAAAATAACTTTTTAGTTTAAGAGTTAATAACTGTTTAGCTTAAGTTCTAGATTCTTTCATAATTTGTTCATATCAAGTTTTCTTTCTCATTTTTTTCTGTATAATTTTTATTTGGCTATTCTTTTCAGGTAAGTTTAAATCATTCATATATATTATGATAATTATTTTATTTGCACTGTTTTTCATCTTTTTTATACTTTTCAACGCATTTCTTTTATGTTTGCATATTTTTGCTATTAATTTATTTCTGCTTCATTTTATTCTTTAGTGGTGTATTAGAATATAATACCCTATTTGTAATGCTTATTGAATAGTAGCAGTAGGTAGTCTGCAAACATTTAAATTTTATATGTATGTACAATTTATCAAAATATTATAATGTCATTAGAACAAAACAATATGTTTTCTGTTTTATCATTTACATACTGTGAAAGGCTTAGGTCTTAAATGAATAATTTAATGCATTTTGTTAAAATATATACATGATAAATGTAGAACCACCATACACCATTCTAGATAGAAAATATTTTCTCACCCATAAAGTTTTCACCTACCATAGGCAACTGTTGTTTTTATATTTATCGTGATAGTTTATTTTCTTTTCTTGAACCTCATAATAATGGAATTATACAATATTCATTTTATTTTCTCTGATTATTTTTGCTCATGTGTCTTTTGAGGTTTACCAATTTTACTACATATATAGTAGCTAATTGATTTTTACTGCTCAGCATTGTATTATTGCATTACTGTACAGTATTTTAAAAAAATTATTTTTCTAGTGATGAACATTAGGTTTCCAGTTTCTGCTATTATGATTAAAGTTATCACAAATGTTCTTAGATGATCTTGTAGACCCACACTTCAATTTATCTTGAGTAAAAGCTTAAAAGTGGAGTTGCTGCGTTTGAGTAAATTTTAACTCTGTAAGACTCAAACAAGTACTTATATATTCTTATGTTTGAGAATTTTTAAACACTTTAAGGATTATGAAATGAAATTTAAAATTTCCTTTCTCTACACTCCTTCTTTCCAAAGGTAATCAGTCTTAACAGTTTCTTGATCGGTTTGTTTTATTTGCATTTACAAATATCTGTCAGTCTTTTCATCTCATCTCCTTTTTAAATAACAAAAAGTGATGACAAAACATACATACGAATCTGTGTCTTGCTATTTTTCTCTTCATATCTTGGACTACATTCTATATCAGCACATAATAGTTTATCTATCTGCTGTTTGCATTTATTTATTTATAGATTTTTATATTTTCCAGTTTATTGTTATTTAATTGACATATAACACTGTATAAGTTTAACATGTACAATATAATGATTTGATACATGTATATATTATGAAATATTTACCACTATGAGGTTATCGAACCTTCAGTTTACGTAATTACCATTTTGTTGTTACAGTGAGAACATTTAAAATCTGCTCTCATAGCAACTTTCAGTTACAGATACTCCTTGACTTATGGGTTACATCCTGAAAAACCCATCGTAAGCTGAAAATATTGCGAGTCAAAAATGCAGTTAACCTATGGAACATCATAGTTTAGCCTAGCTGATTTCTACTAAATGTGTATCAGTTTGTCACCATTGTAAAATCGAAAAATTGTATAAGTCAGGGACCATCTGTATACAGTACAGTATAGTTAATTATAGTCACCATGTTGTATATTAGATCCCCAGAACTTATTCTTCTTATAAGTGGAAGATTATGCCCTTTGACCCACATCTCATTTTCTACACCCCAGTCCCTGGCAACCATTGTTCTACTCTCTGCTTCTACGAGTTTGGCTTTTTTAAATACCACGTATAAGGAAGATCATATTGTATTTGTCTTTCTCTGTCTGACATATTTCATTTAGTATAATGTCCTCAGGGTCCATCCATGTAGTTGCAAATGGCAGGATTTCCTTTTTTTTCTTTTTATGGCTGAACAACACC
>NW_011909488.1:0-2737 GCF_000151845.1 Pteropus vampyrus | reverse complement strand
GGAAAAAGAGCCAACAGGACACACCACACGAACCAATAATGCTGGTTCCTGAGCTCTGCCACCTGACAGGTACTGCGATTTATCCTGTCTCCACAGAAGAAAACCCCGCTTTAAAGTCACAGATATTATGATGTAGGAGTGTGGGCATTTCACAATACTCTCTGTGACCGAGAGCTCTGTTCTCCATTGGTTCTTGCTCTTCCGGATACAACAGTTAAGTCTTCTCTAAGAATTCTTGCTTGTTCAGCTATATCTTTTGGATTTTTTTAAAAGGTCTAACAAATACAATGCGTAAAGACTATGGGGTGATGAGAGACTTGGCTGCTAGTACAAGGTTGAATCCAGAAGTAAGGCAGCAGAAATTGCAAAATTTCATGAATGCTATGCAAACGTAAGTGCTACTTTTTTGGCTCTCTGACTGTCTGTCTGTCTCTGTCTGTCTGTCCCTCTGTGTGTGTGTGTGTGTGTGCGCGCGCACACACACACATTGAAATTGAGATCTTTGCAGGTCCCTTGACATCTATCCCAGATTCTTCAATTGAAAAATGAGTTGGGAAGAAAGTGGTTTTTGTCATTGCAATGTTAGAGGAGACCTAGAGAGGGTAGAGTGAACCAGAGTACTCTAAGTGCCGACACAAATGTGAGAGCAAAACCAAGACTATTTCAGAACTTTAGGGAGTTTATCTGCAGCATCTCAACATGAAGGATGAGCAATAAGGAAAATTGCCCTGTGTTTTGCGAATGGTTAATTGCTTTTGATTATTTTCTTTGGTTGGATCATGTGGAACTATTTTAACTTTCAGAGATGAGAATGTGAAAAAGGAGCTTCAACTCTGGGATTTCAAGTTTGATGCCAAATTTTTGTCCTTCACAGGAAGAATTTTGAAAGAAGTGAGAATTTTCCAGGGGAAAAGAATGGTAAGACAGTTTCAAAATTTTCATGTCACAGTTGGGTCAAACGAATAGTAACGCAAAGAGAAACTAACATAGCCATGTCAGTAACTACGACTGCTCTCTCTTCTTAGGCTGCCCGTTCTTTCTATATGAGAGAATGACAGTCCAAGAAGAATGCATGTAAAATGCTTGGCATATCGTAAACTTAGCATTACATCTTTATTAGTATCGTGGACAAATGAACTTCCAAATGTATCCTTAAGAGTCAAATGCCTAAAATCAAAGTAAACCAGAGTAACCTATGATAGAATTCTAGTGTTTTAACCTATATCTTAAGGAAAATAGCTGATACGTTTATGATTGCTGTTTTTTATTGTTGTATTTTTTTAGTAGGGAGGAGCGCCTTCTTGTGGTGGGGATGTTGTTTGATTTTTTTTTTTAATTGAGTTTTTTTGGCTTTTTTGGGATTTTTTTTTTCAGTTTGACTCCCATCCACAATCTGCCGAATGGGCAAGAGAAACAAGAAGTGGACCCTTACTCAGTGTGAAGTCACTAGATAATTGGCTGATCCTCTATACAAAGAAAAACTATGGGGCAGCCTGCTCCTTAATGCAGAGTCTACGGAGAGTCACACCCACCATGGGCATAGCTATAAGAGATGCAAAAATGTAAGTCGATCAGAAATAACTTCCAACTTAAAAGTTAGTTGTCAGCAATCGGAAGGTAGAGTAACTGAAAATATTAAATTGTAGGAATCTGTTGCTTTATCAAAACTCTGAAAGTCTGTAAATAGTCCAATCTACTCCAGTCAACAAGTATTAAAATAGGCTTTTGTGCTATATGATTTGTGGCTCTTGGCATACAAGTTGAGGAAGATATGACAATTAGCAACTTGATGTGAATGGATGGGGTGATATTAAGAACTAGTTCCCAAATATGTTTCCAAATATTGAATTTATTTTAAAAACAAATTTTAAACTGAAATGCCCATTTTGGCATTTTTTAATCTTGTCTTGCTTTATATCATGTTTCATTGGCTGTTTAAAATGTTTCTTATATGTTTCACAGTTCATTACCTTTTGAATATAGATGATATACTTATTTTCTAGGCTTGAAGTAAGTGATACAGTCAACTCCTATGTAACCGTCTTAAAAAAACATGATTCATCAAACACACAGATGGTAAGTGTCTATTTGCTATGTGCACAGTCTTTTGCGATTGTTCTAACACTGTATTTGCATGCATTTTAGAACATGGAATGTTGCCATCAGTTTCCTAAACTATTAAATGAATACAAATCTACCTCTCTACTGTAGTACAATATACACCGGGTTTTAGCTGTTACTTATTACTGCCATATTATACTAATTCTTTCAGGCTCAAGGACTTGGCATTTTCTTGTCTCAAACTGAAAAACACCATACAAATATAAAGTGATATGGATTCTGGTAATCACCACATTCATCATTTCTCTCTCCAGTTGTAACCTGCAAAGCCTATGATCTGTCTCTTCCAGCATATGCTCTGCCCTTTGCTCAGTACTTTTCGGGGGAATTTTTTCCCTTTCTTTTCTCCCATCCAATGTTTTTGACCAAGTTGTCATAACGTTGTGTCTGAATTACTAAAGTAACATCTTTTTTCTTCTTCCTTTGGGCTCTTTCTTCTAATCCATCTCACATTCTTCCTTCTTCCTCCAGGATGATCTTTAAGAGGATCTTTGTTTCTTGAGCATAAAACCAGGGTCTTTCTCCTATTGTCTTATTTATGAAGCCTAGACTTTTCTCTCCTTTTTGTTTCCACTAAGGAACCTTTGAGGCTGCTCTGAAGGGTACCTTCTCTGAA
>NW_011909487.1:0-2069 GCF_000151845.1 Pteropus vampyrus | reverse complement strand
CTTTTTACCTAGACCTGAAGTAATTTTATGTTTTTTTCTGTATCTGTTGAAGATTGTGAATCTTCTTATATCATGAATTACAATTTTTTTAACTTATTAATTTTGCTCTATGTCTCAATAGGCTGATTTAATGTTCCCAAGAATGGTATAGGATGTTATACTGTATGGTAAAAATGTATTGTCATATTTTCCCTTCAAACTTCGTTAATGTTGCTCTTTTCTTTTTTAAAAAAATAACTTTTGTAAAAAAGAATAACTGTGATTTTGGTAAAAGGTATAGAACTGCATTATTTAAAACTGAAGTATTGTTTATAGGTAAGAAAGCAAAAAATAAAACTAACTACTCTTCCACTAAAGTAACCTCAACCTTACTACCTAGAATTAACTTTTGCTAGCACCTGCTAAATGTCAGGCCAGGTATTTTAATCTACATATATGCAAATATAGGCATAGATTAAAATCTACAAAATTTATGTTTTTTAAAATGTAAATTTATTTCATTATATTCTAACAGAAAAAAGAAATAGATGAGATAGAAGGAATAAATAAATTTTATATAAATGTTTTTCACAACAATATGTTTTAATTTCAAAAAGACCTCTTTGAGTAAAAATAGAAAAAAAGTAAAAGGTTGAGAATTTCTTAAAGCTGCGTTTCAATTTTTGGCAGTGTCCTTTGCCTCCCTGTCAGAAAGATAAGAAAAGCAGCACACTTATGCTTTCTTCTTACCCTCTTCTAGCCAAGTTCTGATATTATTGGTATCTTATTATTTATTTCGTCAAAGCTTAAAAGATTTACAAACATTTTCGTAATCACAGTTTTCACAGCCCTTTCAGCCTATCCATATATCTAAAGGAACTCATAACTCGTCACCAATTCTTGTACTATTTCCAAATTATCTTGATTCACTTCTTGATTAGTTAAATTTAATCATCTGGAGGTTTTTGAGGACAGCCTTATAAGTCTTCTTGCATTCTTGAGAATCGTTTATTGCTTTTATACCTGAAGATCATCTTAGCTCCCCTAAGAATTTTGGACATTCCATTTGGTATTGACAGTTTCTGTGGAAAAGTCTGAGGTTGGCTTAAAATTTTTAAACATCTTATTGAGTGAACTTTTCTGTCTTGATGCTCATAATCTGACTTATCTGACTAATCTGACTTTTAATCCTTAAAGGACTGAAAAATCACTGGTGTAATTTAACAGTGGACTAATTCTGTATCAGTTTGTTCTGGGACAGAATAAGATTCGAAAGATTCAAGTTTTTATTCAAGGAAATGTTCTTCCATTATACCTTTGAATATTGGTTCTGCTCTACTAGTTTAGTTTTCTTAATATCATTATTATATGTTAGCTCTACCTTATCTTCCAAATCTAGCACCTCCTCATTATTTGTATATATTTTCCCGTTTTGATTTGTGTGATTTTGTACATGTGTCTCTACCATGTTCTTCAGTTTATTTTTAGTTTATTCTATTTTTTCTTGTTATTGCTCCTAATATGGCTTTTATCCCTGTAGCTTTTGTTTGAACTTTTCAAACAAAGAGAAAATTATTTCTTTCAGTTCACTGATACAATTCTATTTGACTGATTTTTTCTTTTGTTTCCTTAGAAAGTCCTTTTGCTATGGATATTTTCTGCCTTTGTATATGTTCCTCTCTCTCTCATCTCTACTTCTTACTTTATTTGCAATTTATACATATAGGTCCTGTGTTAATTACTTTGCAATTATTGCTTATTTTAAAAATGGTAATAGCAGTTTACTGAATTGTCATGTGGGATGGGAAGGGAGAGAGTAATGAGCTCTGAGTCTTTTCGCCACTTCACTGTTTTTTCTTTTCTTTGCTCTGGGGGCCCATTTCCCTCAGTTTTCAGGGTTTAAGAGGTTGGTGAGTCTAGCAGACATTCCCCTGTATCCCCAATCACAGGCCCTTGGTGCTAAGAATCAGTGGCTGCTGCTTGTCCTCTTATCTTTATTGGTTAGGAAAGCTAAATGACTGGTAAATGCATCTTCTGCTTCTACTGTGGTTTTCTGATCTGTCTCCTGCATGCCACCTATGCCCTTAGAT
>NW_011909486.1:0-2868 GCF_000151845.1 Pteropus vampyrus | reverse complement strand
AATGAAAGAAAGAGTGAGAAAGATATTACTAAAGGGGCTGTCTATTTTCCAAAGGTGAACCCTGGATAAAAGCTCTCCACGTGATCATGAATGTCTCAGAGGGCAGGGCGGCCAGGTATCTGTAAGACAAGTCAGCTGTCTTCTCCCCAGAATGAGGGCCACAATTCCTGCCATCCTAAATTCAAAGTAGGGTTAAGACCCCTGTGTCAGCGGCTGAGACTAGGAGGGTGTCCCTCGCCATCAGGCTGGTTCTTCTTGTTAAAATAGTTGAGAAACTTAAGAGTCTTTTAACAATCTTTTAACATCGTCAATAAACTATCAATATATTGCAAGCATCAAAAGCAACACATGTCCACTGAGGCAACTATTATGAGCCTAGAGCCAAGTATAAGAAATGATTCTGGTCTCTCCGAAAATTTAAGAGGTCAAGTAAGACTGAAGAACATGAAATAATCAGAAAATACCATAAGAGATTGTGTGTGTGTGTGTGTGTGTGTGTGTGTGTGTGTGTGTGTGTGTGTGTAGTAATGAATAAATTTGCCTCACAACACTTGGGTATAAGAGATGTGCCCGGTTCCTACCCATGAGACTAGCAGGTCGTCAGATGCCAGTATTTGTGTGGTCTCTTCTCTCCTCCATCACGTTAGAGGAGATCCCCTGGTTATCCCGGCCCTTAGTATACGAGAGGCTGTGTTCTTTCACCCCTTCTCTTTCTAAGCCTGCCTTTGAGCAAGCCCCTCCTTCTACATGAGTCAGTCACAAGCACACATGTGGGAATGGCCAAAAAATACAACACTTCTCAAGGTGTGGAGCTCAATACCAAGCTGGGTGATGGGAGGTTCTCCTACTCCTTTTGAGGCCTCATATTGGTTATCAGTCTTCAGGCAGCCACTACACAGTCCCTCCAAGGCTCTGCTCCCTCCTGGTCCGTGTGGGGTGGGCATGTGTCTTTGACTTGCCTAAAGTGAAAAAGTACATAAAATTATATGTGAGAACAAGGCAAAAATTAATATTTCAACAGACTATCCTCACATTCTTATGTATATGTAGTATAGATGACAATACCTTGCAAAACACAGGATCTTACATAAAAAGACAAATGATTTCCCTACATAATACCAGACTGAACTGAGTGAAACTAACCAATAGCTTTTTCCATGATCACCCTAAACTACCTTAGTCCTAGTCATATCACATGCTTGGCTGGAAAGCCCGGGCTAGCAGGCTAGCCTGAACAATACACCAGGAAGTTCTCTGAACTTCTCCTTGGCTAATGGGAAATGCCTCTTGGTCACAGAGACTTTGTTAGAGGCCAGAGAACACATCTTTGGTCTGCAGCCACTTCTCCATCTCTCTCTCTTTTTCTATCCTATTTACTTCAATAATCTTTTTTGTTGTTGTTGGATCTTTCTTCTAAAAATAGGGATGGAGTAATACTGTGCTTCTAGGCCATCTCAAAAAATCTCTCCAACAATTTATACACTAGCATTCTTTTCTTTCAACTTCTTGGTTTCTTGTATTCTTTTATCCAAGGCATGATCTATCTGGCAGGTCTTTTGTGTACCTCCTCCTGGGAGACAGGGTCGTGGTGCTGAGTCTAGCTTCAGACAGACCTGGAACTGAGCATAAATTTCAGTTCCAATTCTTAATAGCTATGAGACATTAAACCCTTTTTTAATCTCTAAGAAACCATTTCCTCAGCTATGCAATGCTAAATCTTCCTTCTGAGCATGGTTGTGTGCTGGGTGAATTCAACGTACATTTACCCTTCCCTGACAGTGAAAAGGGATGTTATATGAAATGCTCACACATGTTTGAATGTAGGGGCATGGCCAAGGAGTTCACTGCATCTCACTCATTCTTCTTACAAACTGTTGGGGGCAGAGAAAACACTATATTTGGGGAACCTGTTTTCTATGAATGATAGAATCTTCTCTCTCCCACCTCTGAACTCCTCTCAGTCAAGCTCAGCATTTTAAATATATACTTTTATGATGGTACTCTTCTAGTTACTTCATATTCTTAGGCTTACAGATTCAATCTTTAGGAAGCTACCACCACCTGCAAGAAGTGGTTTGGCAATGTGGGCAGTATCCCACCACCGCTTAGAGGTGATTAGTTTTCCTGAAATGCATGGTGGTCAGCCAAGGAAGTGTTGTTCCCCACAAATGAGGCAGGTCAAATTCTTCTCTCTCTGGGCAAAGAGAAAAGTCTTCAAGGATATCATACCACTGGTACTTGTTCCTCTGTCTCTTTGAGAGTGAAATAAGAAGAGGACTTCTGCAAAGTGCTGGGTAGTAATCTCGGTTATTGGGGTCTGAAGCATGGTGATGCCGCACAGTCACCTGTGGTAGATTTCACAGGGCCATGAAGTCTTTGCAGCTCCTCCCATGAAGAGGTGGAGTCTATTTCCCCATCTTTTCATTTGGGGCTGGACTCAATACTTGCTTTGACCAATAGGATGTTGAGGAATTGATGTGAATTCTGGAGCCCTGGCCTTGTAGCTTCTGCTCTTGTCATCTTGAAATGCTACCTTGAGGCTGCCATATAAGAAAGCTGATCTATCTTCCTGGAGGATGAGAGGTCATGCGGAGGAGAATCCAGGTATCCAGGCCAAGAGCCAGTGCCACCTGCCTTTCATATGAATGAGATCATCTTAGATTGGCTGACCCGGCTTACCCCCAAGATGAAGATAGCTTATGTGAGTGACCCCAGGTGAAACCAGCAGAGGAACTTTTTCGCCAATCACAGGATCTTGAAAAATATTTCATTGTCATCTTAAATCACTTAGTTTGGGGATGGTTTGTTAAACAGAAAATGCTAACACAAACAATGTCTAAAAGGAGTATTTTCCATAAGAATCGAGTT
>NW_011909485.1:0-3027 GCF_000151845.1 Pteropus vampyrus | reverse complement strand
ATTAATGGTCCTCTTCCTTGCCACCTTCTTATACAGTTGGGTTATGGGTCTGCTGCTGCTGTCGATGCGAGCATCCCTTTCTTTTTCATCAATACTAAGAGAATTTAATTCCTTCCACCTGAAGTGGCTCCAATTCCTCAGCAAGTGTTTGGTTTTTATAACACAACAACTTTGAAGAAGTGAAGTAAAAATTCATTGAGAAATGTATCTTTTTTTTCTAATCGATCTACTTTCTTACCTCCCAACCCCCCCAAACTCACATCCATCCAATTTACAACAAATGAAGCGGAGCCACATGAAATCGCTTTTTTGATAGGTCAAAGATAGTTAAGTATAGGTAATTTCACATGGTTCAACTTCTACATATACAAACAAGTTCTCTTCTTAAAAAACAACAACAACAAACAAACAAAGACAAAACTAAGTGAATATGAGTACTATCCTTAGGATTCTCTGAGAGAAACAAAGACTTCAAGATAAACAAACTGACAAACTTATTTGTAACCAAACTAAATCCCCAGATGGAGCTGGTTTATAGTTCACAGACAGAAAAGAAATAGGGATTGCATCTTGCAGGAAACTAGCACTTCTCCCTAAGGAAAATGAGGATTTAAGTTCCCTTTGTAGGATATGCTTTCAGTTCACTTGTCCTCGCATTTATCTTAAAATTCTGTTTGATATTTGTACTTCATTCATTTCTCATAATGTGTTCTCATTCCATTTCTCTGTGTTTCTATGAATTTTTTTATATGCTCATTGCTTTGGAAGATAGGAAGTATAGCAGTCTTTTTAGATGAAACTTCTAACTTTTCATTTGAGAAAGAAGTGTGCATTTGTTCACTTCCGCACCCCTCGAACATTCGTTCTCAATTTTATATTTTTATTTGAGACACAGGAAGTATATTTGTTTAAATTTACTCTCTAGAAGAGAAACCAGAGCTGCAGCCTGATGAACATTATACAATGCCATGGAATCTTAGTGTCGTACTCTTTTATACTTTATTTTTAATGGTTTATGAATGTATAATAATAGTGAATGCTAATGCAGTACTTACTATATTTCAATTACTATGCACATACTATCACATTTACTCTTCATCATGTGACATGGGTCCTACTCTTAACTCACTTAACAAATGAGGGAATTGAGTTACAAAGGGTAAATTTCTCTTCCAAAGAATTAAAGTTGTTAACAGCAATGCTGAGACTAACTTTCAGGCTGTCTCCAGACCTGTTCTCTTAATTTACTGCACCATCCTGCCTTCCTACTGACTGCAACTGATTCAGCCATCCCCCCAATTTATCATTTTTAGTGACTATTTTATTGTTAATTCTTATTTTGAAGGTGACATTTGGGCAATGTGTCTTGAATGACTGATGGCAGGTGCATGTTGACTATTCTATGAAGAGCAAAGCTTCAAAAGAAGCATCTTGATGAATATTCTCAATGTGGAGATTAAAGCAAAACCAGCTTCTGTCTGCAGCACTTGCATACAGCAATCCACTCACCCAGATCCTTATCTTAATCTGATGCGATGAGTCTGCAGGCAGAAATCATTCCAACTCTGTTAACTACCCATAAAAATATTTTAAGCCCACTTTTAACTACACAATATCGTAGTTATTATCTACCTAGTGCCTTTAAATTTTCCTGTTTCCATGCTGAAACAAAGTTCA
Source organism: Pteropus vampyrus (assembly GCF_000151845.1). NCBI lineage: Eukaryota > Metazoa > Chordata > Mammalia > Chiroptera > Pteropodidae > Pteropus > Pteropus vampyrus. The sequence goes on along the minus strand of NW_011909485.1, from coordinate 1,350 downwards.
ATATATTGTTTCTTAACATATATATCTGCAATATTTTCTAGTATCTTATATGATATTTATCAATTCAACGAATCTTTATTGAGAGGCTACCATATTTCCGTCATTCTTCTTGATATAGTGAAGAACGGAACTGACAAAAATTCTGACCTTGAGCACTTCTCATCCTCATAGTGATTAGTTTTTTAAAGAGTTATCAACAGAAGGCCAGGGGAAAAGGGTGGATCTATAGAAGCAACTCCTTAGATAGGGTTGAAAGGCCTGAGGAAAAATGCATGGTGCCTCCTTATTCAGGAGTCCACAAAGCCAGCTCAGAACCTACTCAGACAAGAGCAAAGAGCAAAATGGGATTGGAAGAGATTTAAGTTGAGCTTGCCTTATGTGGATTACTTTATAGATGCATTGTATTAAGATATTTGTACAGCAATCTAAGTCTCCTGCTGGCTTTTAGCCTTATATCCCATGCATAGAATTTTATCTAGCATTATTTTAATGTATCAGATGAATGTGAAAACCCTTAGATGTTGGGCCCCAATTGAGGCTTTTTCTGGCTAACGGAGTTAAAAATAATAGAAAATTTCCCTAAGTGGAAGCAGCTGAAGAGGGAAGCTGAGGGTGGGGCTCACGGTTCTCCCAAGCAGTGTCTGAGGCTGGCTAAAGCTCAACTCCGAGGCAGTTTGGCTCCCATGTGTGTGTAAGCGTCTGTCCTGACGCATTAATTTAGTACTGCAATTCCAGGACTAGTGTGTATCACAGACTTTTAGAAATGCCTTGTTGCATATTTACTACTTTTGTCCCCAAAAGCAATTTAGTCAGATCTTTTCACTAACGAAGCATTTTTATTTATAGAAATCTTGCTACGAATGAGAGGCAATTTGGAGTGGCGGTTAGGGGAGTTGATTCTTGGAGCCCAACTGTCTGGGTTCAAATTCCAGCCCACTTCTTACATGGCTACACAAGGCAGCTCACTGTGCTTCATTTTCCTTTTCTGTAAAATGATGGTCATAGTAATAGCACCTACCTCATAGAATTGTAATGAGCATTATATTAAATAGTATTTGTAAAATGCCTAGGGTGATGTCTAGCCATACTAAGCACTATATAAATGTAGCTAGCATGATGAGAGTCTTAGATTCTCCTGTCAACAGGTATTACCTGGCTCGAGTTTAGCATCCACAGTGAATCTTTCACATAGCTTGACAGGCCTGGCGGGCATCAGCCATAAATGCTGAAAGCAAACTCTTAAGACTCAGAGCAAAAGTATGTGCTGAACATTGCCATATATGGACTTTTGAGTTTTCATATGCAGTGATTAAAAGCCAATGTCAGTGAACGTAGTTCTAAGGAGTATCT
>NW_011909484.1:0-1111 GCF_000151845.1 Pteropus vampyrus | reverse complement strand
ATCCTCCCTCTGACCGATCCTCTCAATCCAACTCTATGGCCTGCTGCAGGGCAGTCTCTACCTCCGAGCACTCGCCTAGCTGCCCGCACACAGGTTCCAGTCCTGCAGCTCCAATACACCAAGTACTGAGGCCTCGCAGATTTGTGACCAATAAATGGGATGCCTCACTCCGCTGGTCCCCCTGCTGGTTTTTTTGGTAACATCCCAGGCCTAGGTACCTGGTGCTCCTGTGTTACAAATATTTGTAGCATTTTATAATCATAATGGAAACATCTGTGTTTCATTAACTTTAGGAAATATGGAAAGCAAACATAGTAAAATTATGTAATTTTGTAGCTTTCCACAAGCAGGAGAGGGACCTATTTGCATTTTGCTCTGAGGGTTTATACTTTCCTTCCTGTATGTAAATGTCTCTGTCTCTCATATATATATCTACATGTTCCCACTGGGGTGACGTGAAATCCAGCGTCGGCCCCTGAGTCATGGGGTGTTGTGGTATGGTGTCCCTCGGTTCTTCCCCGCAGACGCAGTTAAGAATTACGGGTCAGTTGATTTAGAAGAAGTAAGTCTTGTTGAAAGTACATTTTAGAAGGAGACAGGCCACGCTTAGGAAGGCTGCAGCCCTGTGGAATTTGGGAGGTGAAGAGATAAGGCATAGTGCTCTCCAAGGGAGGAGTGGGTTTTCAGCAGAGAGCTATAACTACCCAGAAGTGGGAAGATCTCTTTCTATTTGGGCCAAGATGAGAGGTCTGATCGGATGCGTATGTGAAGTACCTGACTGACAGTTGGCTGCAATATAAGACCTTGCCTACTGCGCATGTGCTTACCCAGAATTCAGCCTGTTATAATTAGATGCATGAATTTCTAGGCATAGTCATGATGTTATAATGATGGTATAATGAGGCTGAGGTTATAGGCAGGTTAGGGTGGTACTTTCTGCTCATGCCTTTGTGGCTGGTTTAGCCAGCAGGTTTTATGGCCTTTTTGCTTTAGGATTTGCAGTAATTTAAAGCCCTAAGAGGGAAGTGTTTCTGGGAGGTCCTTAAGGAAGGTCTTCAAGGGAGGTTTCTACATTACAGACCAGGGCCATCACTCCTGTCCCTCATGCCTG
>NW_011909483.1:0-1427 GCF_000151845.1 Pteropus vampyrus | reverse complement strand
TCAAGGTGTCTAAACATGTTTAATAATTGGAATTGGTGGTAAAATTAAGTAATCTAGCTTGAGCTGGAACTTGGCTGGGCTTACGAATTTCAAATTTTCCTCAAATAAAGGTACCAGATGTGGCTGACAAGAGGAGGGCAAGAAAGCCCCATCTTGTCTCCTGTCATGTCCCTTCTCTGCTTTCCTAGGACGTCTTTTTCGTTTATTAGAAAAACTCTAGTTTACATATCTTTTCATCCACAAAGGCTTGGAACCACCAAATTATATAATAATCTTTATTGATATAACTGTTATAATCTAAGCGTTTTTTGCACTGAAAACTGAATGCTGCAAATATGGTTTTTACCTTTTTCCAGTTGGGGAGTCTTGTCCAATTCCATAAGCCAGGAGAGCTGCAGATGGCTCGTGAATCAATCGCAAAACATTAAACCCAGCAGCTCTGGCTGCTTCCCTGTGGACAATTTGCTTTCAATGAATTTAATATCACAACATGTTCAAGTCTACATTTTTGGAAATGCTAGATATGAATGGTAATGATCTTTAGAATTTAGAAGCAAGACAACACAAGAAATGTGTTCAGTCTATTTTCTTAACAAAGAAAATACCATGTGCTCATACTGAACAAGGAAAGGAAAGCTCTCAAAAATGCCCATGCTTATACACTTTTTAGAAAGAGATTAAGATAAATTTATAATACATTTTGAAATTTTCTAATTTCTTTTATGGTCACAGTTTTTAATGTCCCACAAGTTCAAGTAAATAAAACAATTCTCTACCCCTGCAACTTAGATGCTCACCAAAGCCCCATAGGAACTCTTATCTGAGAGGCAAATGCATGCATGCTCACCAATTACATTTGCATAACGACCTGTTAAAACTGAATGCAACTTTTTGTTAAGATGCTAAGATCTAAGGTGAAGAAATAGTTGCAAATATATTCTAAAATTGCATATTTTATATAATTCCCATATAAACCCTAATACCATGAAACTAAGCCAAAGTGATTGATAAACATCGACTTAACCTGGTAACTAAAAAACGTTTCCAATCAAAAGAGCTAAGAAGGTATATCTAATTTTATCTTCTCTTAGTATTTTATAAAAGTATTTATGATCTTTAACATACTTTTCACCATCCTATTTACACGTGTGTATATACACACACATATAAGCATTTACGAATATAATCTTATTGCCTAAAGTATTTTCAAATGCAATTTTACTTTTTACTATATGTGATATTGTGAAATTTGTATTTCTTTTAAGTAAGCGAATAAGATAAACCCCATATTACACTTACCCAAGAGCATTTTTTTGTTTTTCTCCAAAGTCAAATGGAACAGTAATAACTGCATCATTTGCATCTGAGCCCAAGACAGAATGTGCCGTTTCTACATATTTAAAAAAATAAAAATAAATTCTGATGAC
>NW_011909482.1:0-1121 GCF_000151845.1 Pteropus vampyrus | reverse complement strand
AAGAAAAATGAATGTGAGGAGCCAGAATTAGAGGAAGCATATTAACTTTCATGCCTGATTACTTGAAATCAGCATCCTGGGGCTTGAATTCCAAATACTTGAGATCTACTCCAGCCTGTGCACGCTCTTCCCAGCTGGCTACTTACTTTCCATACGCATTGGCTACCTCAACTGCACAATCAGTGCAAAAACTGTGTTTACATCCAGGGTCGTTATAAGTACTAAACGAAATAATGTAAGTCAAGTACCTGGTGTAGTCTGTTCACTCATTAAAGTTTATGTCTCATGGTTATGATGTTACCAGATGAGGATCTAGGGCAGCAAATTAACACAGATTTACAAACAAGACACCTCTGAGGATTCAATCTATTACCCAGGACCACCATGTTGAATGCTGCCCAGACCGAACATCGTAAGCTCAGGCCGCACCATCCTCATAAACCAGGATCTAAATGGCGCCCCCTGGAGTTGTGTGTCACGGCAAGCCACCATTCATTCAGATTAAGAGCACAGAACGTGATAGCCATGCATTGAACCAGCAGAGAGCATTGAAATGAGTCTATGGCTGTAGATGTAATTAAGAGATTTAACGTGACAAAGGTTATATGGATCTGGATACTTTGCCTAGAATTGAAAGTTGCTTTGAAATTTCCATATGGCCTCTGCCTTGGAGGCAAATCACTGTTTTGATTCCATTCATAGAGAACATTTGGTTATTTGGAGAAAAGAAGGTAGGGAGAGAAAGAGCAGCCAAGTGAACTCTACGTTGAAGGGTTGTTGTAAAGACGGGATCCTTGATACAGAACTGCACTCGTGATAAGTGCTCTGCAAGTATTAGCTAGCAAAGTTAGGATTAGCATGATTTTTAGCCCATTCCAGAAGATGTTAAAGAGAAGAAAGTGGCTATAATTCTAGTGTCAACATCAAATAGACATACAGAGTGCTTTTTGAGTTTTAAAAAAGAGAGTTGCTTTATTCTCATCAAAATAAATATTGCACCTCCTCCTCCTCCTTCATCTTGTGCCTTCTTGCCATGTTTTTCTACCTGTGCAATCGCTGTCTCATGCACCCCACCAAAAATTACACATATGGATGAACAGATATCAGTGGGGAAAAAAAAA
>NW_011909481.1:0-1049 GCF_000151845.1 Pteropus vampyrus | reverse complement strand
GGCTGGGGAGGCGGAGAAAGGGAGCGCAGGGGAGAGGCGCGGAGGGGAGGGGAGCGGAGCCGGGCGCGCGCCTCTGCCGGGACCGATCGGCTCCGCGCGGCGTGTTCGCTCCCTTGTGGGTCTGCGCGCGGCTTTGTGGGCTTGTGTGTGGGGGGGTCTGTGTCCCCGGATCTTTCAGGGTGCAAGGTTGTCGCTAGGTCCAGCACCTTTCCCGAACCTTGCACCCCAAGCTCGGGCGCCGCGTTCCCACACTCATCACCCCTTTCCGGACTCTGCCGCTCGGCTGCCCCTCCCCCCCCCGCACACGCGGCTGTTTGTTTTTGTTGGGTTTGTCAATGTTGTCTTTGTTCGGGAGGTTGTGTCATCGCCTAGATGCCGGGAAGAAAGTGCGGTCAAGTGCCTACCGTGTGCGGCACGGGCTCAGGGCCCCTCTGCGCCTGTGAGGGGGGGAGACCCTCGGGATCCCGAGCCCCCGAGCGGGTCCACTCATGTTTCCAGGGCACTAGCGACGTGAGCGTGTGCGTGTGTGTGCGTGTGTGTGCCAGTACACGTGTGTACCGTGCGAACGGGCTTTAAATATGGACTGTGAGAATCTGAGCATGAAGGGTGACAAACTGTAACCACACATGTGCATCTGGAGTGTGCAGATACGTGTGATGGCGCGCAAGTGTGAAAGCATTTGTGAGTACTCTCAGCCGCGTGTGGGGTGGGGAAGCGTGTGAAACTGACGTTTGTATGCTAATGTTGGGGGGGTGTGCACAGGGGAGCGGCGTACGTGAGGTGGGGGCAGGCGTGTCTGCGCCGCGTCCCGGGGCGGGACGGCTGGGTCTCCCCAGTCATCAGGCCCCAGGACCCAGCTCGGCCCCCTCCCCCTAGCCCTGTAAACAAACCCGCTGGAATTCGCTCTGCCTCCCCCAACCCCGCGGGGGTCCACTGCCGTCTGGAAGGGGGCTTTCGGGTGGGTGTCTGCCTCCCAGCTCGCGGGGTGGAGCGGACGGGCAGGTGTTTGGTTGGGCGCGTGTGTGTCTGGCGCGGGAGGGCCCAGTGCC
>NW_011909480.1:0-2442 GCF_000151845.1 Pteropus vampyrus | reverse complement strand
AATAGATAATGAAATCACTCTTCTCACTCTCTCGTCTTCATTATTTCACCCATTTGTTTTGCTCATTTTTAAATCTCTTTCCCTATCTATTTCCACTTCCCCATTTTCATTTCTCCTACCCACAGTTCTCTTTCTCGTCTTATGGATTGAGTTGTATCCCCCACACCTCTTTACATATATTTGAACACAAAGATGATGATGTGAAGGTACAAGGACACCATCTACAAGCCAAAGAATGCCTGAGGGTATCAGAGCTAAGAGAGAGACATGTAATAGATCTTTCCCTCAAAAGGAATCAACTCTGCTGACACCTTAATGTCAGACTTCTAGCACCCAGAACCATGAGACAATAAGTTTCTATTGGTTAAGACATCAAGTTTGTGGTATTTTGTTTTGACAGCTCTAGGAAACTCATATATCCCACCCTACTTCCAAACTCTTAATTTCTCTTACTGTATGTCTTTTTCTCCCCTTCCTTTCTCTGACCTGTCTTGTCCTAGGAAACCATCTTTATTTAACTCATCTGCTTTGGTTACATTTGTTAGTCAAACATGTGGTCAGCATATTCACTGAAATAAGCCAGACCTCAAGGAACCTCCAAAGGAGAGAAAAGTCTGTTTAGAGGGCCCCTGTATTAGTCATTGTGTTTTGGGATGATTTATACTTCAAGCATTACCAGAGCCAGTGCGTCTGTTCTATTTCTAAAGTTTTGACTCCATATAGTATCAACCAAAGTCATACCTGGGCAGTACCTTCTAAATAAGAACCAGATGCATACAGGACATTGTTTCATCAAAAAGAATTGAATTCTGTACTCCGTACATAATTATCGGTTATTAGCCATTGTCTGTGATAATTGAGCACCTCCATGCTGTTTGATTTACCTTCTTCTCACTTAATAATTAGACTTTTTTGCGATGAAAAGATTGATTTTGTCTTAGCAGTAATCATTGTGTATGAAATTGCTTTGATGTAGAAACCTGTCAAGAACATAGATAAAAGAAACACAAAGCAACATATCAGACAACCTAGGAAGCAGTACTTTCCAAGAAGTACTATGTCCTAGAGTTACAAATCTTAGATCTTAAACGCCAAATTCCCAGCCAGGATTAGACTGCACTACTCCAGTGACCTAGATGATAAAATTAATCTTGTTTTCTTTGGGGAAAAGAGGAAGGAACATCAGTGGGCTGTTCTCTCTGAAAATTATGTAGTGTCCTGACATCCTGCAATTTGTCCGGTCTTCATTCTGAAGGTCATTTATGCTCAGTTCCCAAAGGCTTTGTAGGGATTTTAACCATTTCAAGCCAGGTTCCTCCTGCACAAAACACTAGCATATATAGTATATAGATCTACTGTCTGTCATTGAGGACCATCTCAGGGCTTTTTTCAAGTACCGTCTCTTTGATGCCATTGTTATCATACTGGTCCTAGGGAATAACTTAAAATGAAACCTGGCAGTGAGAGTTCATGTCATTATTGCTGGTATGTAAGCTATTTTTAAATGTACTTTGAGTACATTTAAAGCCTGCCTCATACCGTTAAGCAAAGTGTGCCTAATCATAAATTGGGCTCTGCTGCTTAATTCTCACTGTACACCACTTACACAGGCAGAAGCTTCAGAATCAGACAGACCTGGGCTCTGGGTCATAGTCTCCTAGTTACTTAAACAATCTAAGCCCAAACTACTCTTTTGTGTGTAACTGAGAATGGGGAATGCTTTACAGAATTATACTGCATTCTGAAGTAGGCAGATCAAGATAAGGGAAAGACCTTCACCTCAGGGCTTTTGAAGGTTCTTTGTACTACTACAGAAATCAATGGCTCTTTTGTACAGATTTAAAAAAAAAAAAAAATATACAGAGTGGTCCTAAAAGTGTTGTGACCAGACCAGTGGCAAATGAATTCAGTAAAGTTGCAGAATAGAAAATCAACATACAGAAATCAGTTGCATTTCTATACACTAACAATGAACCATCTGAAAGAGAAATTAATAAAGCACTTCTATTTACAATAACATTAAAATCAATAAAACACTTAGGAATAAATATAACCAATTAGATGAAAGACCTGTACATTGAAAACTATCAGATATTGATAGAACAGGTTGAAAAAGACATAAATGAAAAGATATCCCATATTCTTGGATTGAAAGAATATTGTGACAATATCCATATTACCAACAGTTATCTACAGATTCAATGTAATCCCAATCAAAATCCGCATGACGTTTTTCACAGAAATAGAAAAAAACTATCCTAAAAATTTTAGAACCAAAAATGACCCCAGCTAGCCAAACTAACCTGGAGAAAGAAGAACAAAGCTGGAGACATCAAACCACCTGATTTCAAGCTATATTACAAGGCTGTAGTAACCAAAACAGTATGACATTGGCCTAAAAACAGTCACATAGACCAATGGAACAAAACAGAAAGCCCAGAT
>NW_011909479.1:0-2224 GCF_000151845.1 Pteropus vampyrus | reverse complement strand
ATAAAGGATTTCTTAACAATACAGATTAACTAAAAGTCAGAAAAGGCAGAGAGGCCTCTTCTCTCATTGGTGCTTGGAAGATTTCCATAGGCAACTCCCACTGATACTAATGACAACTACATGAATTAATTCTTCAGCTCATGATAGAGCCCAGACTGGGTACTAATGGACACACACAGAACAAAGTGATCTGCTGAGTATACTCAGAACTCGGAATTTAAATACAGTCAGAATACAATTAGATATATTATTTTGACATGTTGAAATCTATTTGTAATAGATATCAATGGCTTTATACAACCAATTTATATAGTTCATTTATTAACTAGTCGCTAAAATATTAAAGAAATTCTCCAGTGGATATACTTCCAAAATAAATTTGAGACTATTAACTGTATATTTGTTCATTGAAAGAATGTAATGAATTATAAGTATCTAAGCAAGATGCCATTTGTGAAAAAATGAATAAATGTTCAAAGAGAAGAGAGGATATCTAGAACTAGACTGTTTAATACAGTAGTCACTAGCCACATGTAGCAACACAAATTTAAATTAATTAAAATTAAATGACATTTCTAATACAGTTCCTTAATCACATCAGCACATTTCAAAGGCTTGATAACCATATTGGCTAGCAGCTACAATATTGGAAAATTCGGATAGAGAACATGTTCATCAACAATGAAAGCTCTATTGCACTGTGCTGATTCAGATCTTACATCCTATCTCCATCCAAACTATAGCATGTGTCATTTTCACCCTGGCTAGTGTGATTTCAAGATTCAGAATGGCCTCAGAAGAAACTAGAAAAAACACCTAGGACAAAGTATTCACCATCACTGCCTAAGCAGTTAATAAGCTGATGACCAAAGGGATGAGCACAACTTTGGGGTGCAAACTTTTCTGTGCATGCGATAACATTTGAATGGACCCCACAGCTATCCAGCTAAAGTCATCTTTCTCCAGGTTCTAGTCATATGTTCATATGGCTATGTTTGGTGTCAGCTTTGTGCTCTTTCTGTAACTACATAGTGAGCACAAGTGAGATAAAGGTATAGAAAAATAGTTTTGTGGTCCAAGCCCACGTATTGCCCAAATCCATCCCAGTCACTGTGGTTCCTTATTGATGTTAGCATGATAGATCAAAGTCATGATTCAGGGTCTAGTAGCAGAACATGAGGTATAATAAAAGATCTTAGAATTACTGGGACAATAACCTCTGAGTGAGTATGTACAAATGATATTGCGTGGTTAACAGAGACATAGGAGAATTCATTAAATAAGCTTAGTTATCAAAACTATGTTTAGTCCATATCTTTATTTTGTAATCATTTCATGGGATTTTTCAAATCATCTTTATGTGAGTATAGGCAATTAAAGTAAAAAAAGAAAAAAAAAACAGTAGAGCACTTTCTGTCTTGAACTCCTCCACCTATAACTGATCCAGTCTTTGAGTACAGTGATTTCTCTCTAACTAAAAGCAGTTATTTTTTAAAATATAGGACTAAAGAACTAATTTTAAAATAATCACAAATGATGATGATGGTGATGACGATGATGCGTTTATTCTTCACTTACAAGTGCTCGAGTCATATATCTATCTGAGAATACAGAGAAATTGGGGTGAAGTACTTAGTCAAATGGGTCTGCATGCCAGAAATAATTATTTTTTAGCAGGTTGCTCCTGAAAAGTTTAATGTAGTTAGCTGCTGTATTTCATCTTAATTTTTATTATTGACAACTAGGCAAAGATGAAATAGTAAGAGAACTAGGGACTGCACTGACAATACTGCATGAAGAAAACTCATATATTCTAGTCTTGTTCACATTCTTGCAATAAAAACAAACAAACAGAACTGAACATTTGTGGTATGCACCTGGAATACGTAGAAGGAAGCCATGGCTCTCTTCAAAGGTGCTGTATTAATTTAAGTAAATCCTAAAGTTCTCCACGATTTGGCAAGGGAAATTTTGAGTTTCAGTATGATGACTGCTGTTTAAACTGTGGAATTGATGCACAAATGATCCATAACATATTTTGGCATATTGAATCATCTTCACAGTTCTAATATGCCATGAAACCCAATTTACATATAACGGAGGCACAGAAGATGAAAAGCTGAGAACAAACTCCTGTTTAAAAGGCATCAGGCACACTACTTTATTTTCTTGAAGCACCACTACCTTCTATAAATCTTTTGCTGGAAACGATTATTAAGCTGCT
>NW_011909478.1:0-2230 GCF_000151845.1 Pteropus vampyrus | reverse complement strand
AATGTGAATGCCAAAATAAAATTTATGAACCTAGGTTATGTAATAATTTTTTTAAAGGAGAAAGGATGCCAACACCATAGTTTATCACATGTTCGTGTGTGCAGCCTTCAAGGAGGCCTGTCAGACCAGGGGCAGGCTTACCTGGGAATTTTTATTGCTTTAGAGGCCTTTCTCAATTCACATGTAATAGATTAGCAGGCAGATAAACTGCTTTCCTGCACTGCCTATGGACAATTATGAGACCTAGGCTAGTTTCTGTACTTTCCTGGACCTTGTTTCGTTCATTTGTAAAATGTGAGAGTGGGCTATGGTCATTCTAAGTCATCTCTCATGGCTAATATTCTCTTGTGTCTCTCCATTATATCCTGACATCACAAAACTTCTGTTTAACTGATAGCTGGATTTATGGATGGGCCAGCCAAAAATTTTGTGGGGAACCAAATCATAAGGAGTATGTCGTAGATTTATATTGTGTCAGTTTAGCTAATCTGGAACTATAGTTCCCCGAATTCCCTTCCATATGCAGCTCTGAGCTGGGATGAGTCACAAAAGACATTCTGCACATGACTTGGAAGTCAGAAGTGAAGCAACAGTGATATCCCCTTTATGCTCAAGAGGTCGGTGCAGGGCATGAAATGCTGTTGCAGCTTATGTTTGTTGTCATTTTTCTGCTGGCCCACCTTGCCAGCATGTGGCAGCCCCAGCCAGACTCACTCTTTCAGATTTACTGACTCCTGGGTCAGGTGTAGATTTAGCTTCATGACAAAGGGCTCCAGCATCTTCTCCTTTACGTTATTCCCATATTCAAAGTGGAGGCTCAGAGGCAGTTAGTCTGATGCAGATTCTTGTCCATGCTCCTGGATTTCAGCCCATTGCTACAAGGTTCCTCTTGAACTTCCTTTCCTTTCTTCTCATCCTTCTTCTATTTCCAGATGCCAGAGCAGCTGACATCCCTAGCCACAATAGCTTCTTTGACCCACAATCATCTAAGATCAAATCCCTACAATAAATCCCTTATTATACAGATCTCCCAGTGGTTCTGCTTCTGGGATCTAACTTTGACTAACAGATTGCTAAGATGGCTCAGGGAAGATAATTAGATAGAAGAAAAGGAATGTAGCTGAATTCTTATCAGAGTAATAATGCATGTGATTGGAAGGAATTCTTGTTAAGTCATTCGGGGCCTGTTTAATGGGAAAACTAATAATCAGTATTTACTAAGTTGCCTTTTAAGAAGGGGAGGCAGTTCAGTTCAGGGCTCTCGTTTTTCTTCTGAATGGAGATACAAGTTAGTGGACCGGGACTAAATTGCTTGGTGGTGGTGGGAAGGGGGGCGGGGGCGGGGGGCATTGGTGTTCCCATTACCCCCTTTCCTCATGCAGAACTCAGGAGCATCTCTAAACACACACTAAAACCTCTTTTATGACTGCCGACCTGAAGAGCTTCCAAATTATTAGGCTACTAGCGGCGATTTCACGTCTTAATGTGAAAGCCACATGCTATTTCTACTCCACCAGTGCCCTAAGCACGTGATGACTTTTCAAAAATGGCATCTTCTGCACCCGTCGGGGTGTTAGAATGAGCAGTCAGCCCGACTCTTAAACCACCCTTAAGCAACTTCTGTCATTTCAGAAAAATTATACCCGTTCCTGCACAAGTTCATTAAGGCACATTTGGAGCCTCCCGTGCAAGCGATATTTCTCTCCTTCGTTCGAATACCTTTCAACAGTTTCACATTCCCAGAATATAATGTAGAGATCGTGAGGTTCAGGCATCCCTAATTGCATGGTGTTGTCTAATTCGATTTGTTTTTTTTTTTTTTAGTTCTGTCATTGACAGTATAAAAAAAGCTTCAAAAGACTGTGGAGGAGGAAAATTCACAAATTTAATCTTAATAGCACACATTAAAAATAAAGAGAATGATGACTCGGGATAGAACTTTGGGCACTCATTTTCTGTGCAATCGAAGGAGTTGTTCACCTCCAGGGGTACGTGGCAATCGGACACATAGGGTAATCTCGTAACACTTCACGAACATCATTCACTAGCAGGAATCGTTTGCCTGTAAAAATTGCAGAGACCCCTTTTCTTTCTCGATTTTCCTAGGGTCCCCCTTGTTAATAGGCTAAATGAATCTTATAAGTAGCTCCCTCTACTCCTTCATCAAATGTGGACAAAAACGCAAAAGGAATTGAAAAGCAGAGCACAGTGTGTGGGAATTTATTAGGCA
>NW_011909477.1:0-2425 GCF_000151845.1 Pteropus vampyrus | reverse complement strand
ATTATACTATATAGGGTTATGATATTTGATCTCCAATCACCTACCTAGAAACTACACTTGTAATATTCATAGATTACCTTGTTTCAGATATTATGTAATTTGTCTTGATTGCCATGGAAGTTGAAAGAAAACTTGGTAGTGTTTATATAACTCTGCTTGTGATCAGCTCTTCAATAAACCTATGTCAAATTAAATACAGTTTAAATCAGAGTAGAGACTATTTCTAAATCAAGAAGCAGAGATTATTTCCAGATGCTCCTATCTGCCATTTTTCCTGGGTCTTGCTTTGTCCAACCAGGAATTAGAATATAGATACAGCCTGATGGGGCAGAGGGGAGAGGCGGGGAGGCCCTATTTGTCAAAACTAATCATCAGGGGCCCTGGAATCTCTACCCACATATTCCTTCCTGGGCCAGGATAATCCAGGTATAAAGGAACAATTGATAATAGTCAGGGCAAAGATAATTCTATTCAACTAAATGAATGACAGAAAGTGGTCAACTTCACACTGTAGAGAGAACTGACATGCTAAGATACCAATGGTTAGGAAAACACATAAAAGAGTAAAAATGCCGTTCTATGCCACCCACAATTTGTTCTTTCTCCACATTCAAATTTCACCTTTCTGATTCTCTGTGTTATCTGGGATCTCAGAATAAGAATTGTGGAGAGGGAGTTATCAAAATATGTATGGCCAAGTTCAATGAAAATTTACTTCAGATGATTGCTTTTACACCTCCCTCCTGAAATCTGCATCATCATAGATCTACGTTATTTAATGTGTAGTTGATCTTCATTCAATAACTTTACATGATGTTGGTAATTGATAATTTGGGGTCTAACAGAAACCCAGTAATAGTTTTGAAAGTGTATAAGTGATTTTTTTTTGCCCTATGTATGCAAAAAGTAGTGGCTCAAGCTTTAAGACTGCTAAGCTAGCTTTTCAATTCAAGACAGTCTGCTTTTGCAATTCTTGATGCAAAAAGATTGCAACCTTCTTAGGCCGTTGGTTTCTTATTTATCAGTCAGGTAAGGAAATTCTTCAGCACCATGAAACCTCTATAATATATGCCTATGGTGGGAGGGAGGGAATGGAAGTTTGTATATTGCAAATAATATATAGAAAATATAGAGAAATATCCCAGATCACAATGTATTGAGATATCCAAATTTCTCAATGCTTTCTGAAATTTACCAGAGAAGACTCTTATTTGCTATCCATTCAAATCTCGGTAAACAAATACTCTTTGAAATTAATGCATTCTCATATTTATTTTAAAAGACTAAAAAGAATGCCAGAGAATTCAGAGAACTTGGTTTAAAGAGACAATTTTGGTAACAGTCAGTAGGGGAATTTCTCCTACCATCACCTGCCCAACAGATGGATCTGTACTACGAGTGCCATGGCACTGGGTCCTTCCAAAAACCCAGTCCTGCTTAGGCCAGTTTCATAACATGGTGGCCACACTGCAGAGGAAAGAAAGGAATGATCCAGAACTTCATGTGCCTAAACCACATCAGAAAGTTAGCCTGAATTTCCAATGATTCCTGCTGCCTCTAAGAGCTCAGTTATTCCCAATTAATCAACATATATTTAAGTCAGATTCCCTCTTCCACATTCATCATGCAGGAGTAGAGTAGAATATTGTGGTGAATGGAGCCCTGCCCACTCACCCCCTGGTTAGGTGCAGCTGTGGTAGAAAGTTTCATGCCTGTTGCCTGTGACTTCTGTTGAACTCTGCTTTCTCGCTTTAAGACTTTCTCTAAGGCCATGTAACACTGCTGGCATGGATCCCTGAAGAAAGCAGCTTCATTGAGTTGGAAGGAACATTCCTCTGCCCAACCTGCATCTCCATCAAAGGCTGAAGTTTTATCCTAGTCTCTCAGAATTGTAAGATTTCTGGTCAGTTAGAATGACTCCTTGCCCTGATACACAATAAGATACTTGGAACCTGGGTACTTGTTATTAAAAAATGTCATAGGCTGTTGGGGAACTCAAGATCTATGCAGCAATGAGAAGAAAACAGACCTCAGCCAGAACCAGGATGTTTCCTTCTGAGTTATATCTTCTACCTGTCCCGCTTTGGTGTGAGCTGGAACAAACAAGAACTGGGAAGGAAGCTCATATTGCTAATGTGGCTGATTCAGCTATTGTTCAGTCTATCATTCCCAGCCTTATGGAGTTGAGGAAAACGCCCTTGCCTTTGCCATTACTACTTAATATTTTGTCTGTTTGACTCTGGTGTCTTGGGAGACAAAGACTAAGTTTTCCTCCCACTCTGACATTCAAAGTCCTATGAGGTCACCTGTACCAATGAGTGGTCTCATGCATGGTTGCATCAGAATCTGAGTTAGGTGTAATATGTTATCTACGGAAAATTCTCCAAGCAAGTGGCCGAGCAGAGGAAAGCTTGTTCTCTTCCCC
>NW_011909476.1:0-2192 GCF_000151845.1 Pteropus vampyrus | reverse complement strand
AGGAACAGTGGCTGCTCTTGGTTTCTATCTTGCTATTTATGTTAGCGTATCATTGTGTGGCCATAAGACCACAGGTGTTGATTCTGATCCAGGCCCTCCATTTCACTACTTTTTGAATTTAGGCAAGTTATTTAACTTCTCTGAGTCTTACTTTTCTCATATGTAAAATGAGCATGATAGTGCCTACCTTAAGGCTATAGGTAGAATTAAGTAGGTAAGGTGTGTCAGGAATGCAGTTCTGTACAAGGAGGAGGGTATAGCCCACAAATATTCACTTCTTGCTTCTTCCCTGCCTTTCAGTGACTGAGGATACTCTATGGGTTCCTTCTCATTTGAGATCCTGCAAAATGTACATTCCATTCCATATTGTTCAGGGTCCCCTTTCCTGGAAATAATCAGATACAGCTGGATCTGCATGGAAGCTGCGTTCCCAAGAATAAAAGACACACCTGACCCAGATCTCCCTGTATGGCAGCAGTTTCTGGAGTTCTCTTTGTTTTCTCTTTCGCCTTCTTCCAAGGCAGCTCTGCCCACAGGTCTGCCTCATCCCAGTAGCCCCTCTGATGTTACTCTCATGAGAGGGTGCTCCAGAGCTTTTGCAAGTGTAACCTGGCCAGCACACCTCTGGGAATTTGCTAAAAGTACAGTCTCAGGCCCCACTCCCCATCCATGGAATCAGAGATTCTGGGCAGGGCCCAGCAATCAGTGTTGTCTCAACTCTTTCAGGAGATGATGATGCACACTTGAGAAGTGCTGCGTCAGTGACAGGTAGGTAAGTAGGGCCCCTGGGCCCCTGGAGAGGACAGAAGTTCTCAATACAGCTCCTGGCATGTCAAGGCCACTCCACAAGTTACTATAGTGTCGTTTTTGTTTTTTTCTTAGAGTCAGCTCTGACCCCAACACTCTAACTACATTTGCCCCAGATAGTTTTTATTTTGTTCACCATTCCATCTCTGATGCTGAGAATGGTGACTGGCAAAGAACAAGTGTTCAATAAATATCAGTAGAATGAAGGAGCCAGGCAAGATTCTAAAAAGTGATGGACCTTCCATAGATTCATATAGGCAGAGTGGGATGTGATCTTGTCAAGGCATGCAATTCAAAAACTACATTATGCACTTTGAAAACTATGCTATGCAATAAACATCAGTAAGGAAAAGCAGACTAAACAGCTAGAGGCCCACTATGGATTGTGAGATAGTGCCAGGCATGTGAAATCAGGAATTCATAGGTGGTCACATATATCTCCTCCCTAAAACACATTCATACTTACTGCAGCAGCCGTGGCGGTTAGGAGCAGTCCCCTCATTGCACCAGTGGTTAGAGCAGAATAGTAATTATGCCTGATCAGGAACTCACACTGGATTCTGCACGGACCACTCTGTAGGCAACGGCTGGTGACAGCTCTGAGAGGGAGGCTAGAGCGCTCACGTCCTTCAAGATCTTACACATTATAGTGATGGAGCTCCCCGGGGCCTAAATCAATAGCCTTGATTCATATCTCTGTTTTAACTAACTGTGTGGCCTTGAGCTGCCTGTGTCTCAGTTTTCCTGAGAATGGTTTCTAGTCTGGTTAGCTGACCCTATCTATGCTCTCAATTTCTCCCTGAAATTCTTTTAAAAACTCTGGATTTCCCTGGTAACTTGCTTGTTAATGCCCACTACACGCATGCATGTACACGTGCATGCGCACACGCACACACACACACACACACACACACACACACACACACACACACACATGTAAACAGTGGTTCTGAGCTGCTTGGGAGCAGTCTTTAGCTCTGAATCACCAGTCCTAGCCTACTGAGAATTTACTAAATAATGTGTGAGAATGAAATTCATTTTGCAAATTGACTATTTCTATGCAAATTGAATGCTATCAAATGTTCAGCTAAGAGAAATACAACAACTAGCACTGCCCTGTCTTTGAATTCTTTCTTGCAGTGGGATTTTTATTATGATGAAAGAGTCTCCAAAGTGATGGGACAAAGTGTCCCACTGTGCTGGCCTGACAGCAAGAGGCCTCCTGTGCTCTTGAGGAAAAGTACTGCCGCAAGACAGCAGTGCCCTCCGTCCCACTTTGCTGACATTTGAAAGCACCAGACAAGAGAAATCCATCAAGTCTTGCATAATTCTACAGGCTGGGGGGTCTGTGAGCCCAGCAGGCATCTCCTTTGCTGAGCGAGGTA
>NW_011909475.1:0-2093 GCF_000151845.1 Pteropus vampyrus | reverse complement strand
GCTCTGCCTGTAGCAGAGTGAGGGAAAGCAATGGCTAGGGCTTTGGAAAGCCTGGAGAGGTTCTGTGGCCCAGAGTTGGACGGCTGTAATCTGAACCTTATCTGAACTTCTTGATCTGAAGGCCAGGTTTGGAGCTCTTGAGAGAACTGGCTGTCTCTCAGGTGGCCGGAACTGAAGCTTCCTGCTCCATAGAACCATGGCTGCAGCCTCTCCTTGGTCTTCCAGTTGTCTCCTTTGGTCCTGCTGCGGCCAAGTGGCTTTGTGGAAGCTAGGACAGGGCAGGATGGCACTTGTCCTGGGCACACAGAGAGGGTCCATGATGCTGGATGGGGGTATGTGGAATGTCCTGCCAGCCTGCTCTGGGCACCAGGTAACCACAAGTTGGTTGTCAGCTCAGATCTCCTGATGGCTGCTCTTTGCTGAGCTGAAGCCAGTGAGCAGCCTCTGTGCACCCAGGATGCAAAATCCCAGGTGCTAATTGGGCTATGTACTTTGAAAAAATGTTGGGTGATTTGCTCTGTCCCTCGTGCACTTCCGTATGATTCCCCTGTGAGCTTGGTGGCCAGGGCCGTAAAATGCCACAAGGGCCACATCCTCTCCATCAGGTTGAAGTTTTTGTATTCCATTCCTCCTTCATGCAGTGAGGAGCTCTCCTGCATGTGTTTTGACACTGAAGACCTGATTCGTGTTTCCTCCTTTATTAGCTGCGTGATCCTGGGCTAGTCGCCTCCACTCTCAATTCTTTTAACCGAAAAAGAAGCTATTAACCTTACCATGCCTATCTTGGAAGGTCGTTGGAATGATCAAATAAAACAGTGTATGAGAAATGCATTGAAATCATATACATGCAATAGAAATAATTTGCTCAGGAAATATCTATCGCTTACCTCCTATATAAGGCTCTACATGTGACATCTCAGGAAATCTCCTTCCAGCAAGGGGATGGGGCACCTGCTAAGCTAAGAGTCACACAGAGTGACAGTTCTAGAACCAAGGCAAAAACACTATGGGGAGCAAGGACTGATGCAAAGGCTGCCGGAGTGTAGGCTGGCTGGCAGCAAGGCAAAAAGTGTCAGCTGCAGGCAGGTGGGAGCTGCCATCTTTTACTGAGAGGTCCAGACCCTAGTCTGAGGGCAGTAGGAGCAGCCAATAGTTTTTAAGTACCATAATTATAGGATCGGGCTGGGATTTGAAGAAAATTCTGGTGGCAGCATGGAGGATAGAAATAGGGCTGCATCAGCAGCCTCCTTGTCATCGTCGTTACATCAGGTGGGGCTGGGACATGACCCCCCAGTTGTCTGAGCAGTAGGCCGGGGTGAGCCCCCATGCTGTGCAGATGGTGGTGGCAGTGATGACTTCCCCTGGGCTTTGTCTCTTCTTGCTCTAGGGAGTCTCCGGTGGACTGCAGTGTTAGCAAATGCAGCAAGCTGGTTGGTGGAGGCGAGTCCAACGCCATGAACTACAACAGCTACATAGACGAAAAGAATGGCCCCCCTCCTCCCAACATGACCACCAACGAGAGGAGGGTCATCGTCCCCGCAGGTACTTTGGGAAGCGGGCTGCTGGCTGGCATCCACACTCTCTCTTCTGGGCTGTTGTTGAAGGCGGGCCTGTCTCGGTGGCATCTAAACCTTTTACCTGGTACCCTGATCTCTGTAGAAATGCTAATTTGGCAAAGCTGCGCTTGCCTTCCCCCTCAACTGCCCTCCAAGACAGTATCTCGAATGTCACCAGAACCCTAAAGTGCAGATTCCAGAAGGCCCACTCTCAAACAGATCACATCACAGACTCTATGTCAGTGCCTGGTCCCATAAGATGAGGCCTGCAAGGCCGTCTGAACCCAACAGGAGTCCCAGGGACCCCCAGACGTGCCCACCCCGGCATTTAAGGAGAAGCATGGCTACAGAGGTCCGTCATGCCCATCAGGCATGTGCTTCCTGGCATCTTCAGGGTTCCACCTTTCCAAAATTATAGCCAGCTCTTTCAGTTTCAAAATAGAAATAACTATATTTAACAAATGGAGCGCCTTAACATGTGTGGAGCAAGTTATGTCATTATGTAAAAATAGCCTATTTTTCCTAGGTATTGGTGCT
>NW_011909474.1:0-2056 GCF_000151845.1 Pteropus vampyrus | reverse complement strand
TGACATTTTCAGAGCCTTTCATCTCAAAACATCAGATTATACATTCTTTTCTAGTGCACATGGAACATTTTCAAGGATAGACTATATGTTGGGACACAAAACTAGCCTTAACAAATTTAGAAATATTGAAATCAGACCAAACATTTCCTCTGACCATAATGCTTTGAAACTGTAGATCGACTGCAAAAAGAAAATGGGAAAAATCACAAATATGTGGAGATTAAACAATCTGTTACTAAAGAAAGACTAAGTTATAGAGGAAATAAAAGGAGAAATCAAGAGATAAATAGTAACAAGTGAGAATGAAAATACAACATATCAAAACTTTTGGGATATGGCAAAAGTGGCAATAAGAGGAAAGTACGTATCATATAGGCATATCTCAAAAAACAAGAAAAATTCCAAATAAAAACCTAACATTACAACTTAAAAACTAGAAAAAGAAGAACAAATGGAGTTCAAAGTCAAGAGAAGGAAGGAAATAATCAAAATTAAAGAATAATTAAATTAAATTAAGAATTAAAAGACAATAGAAAAAATTAATGCAACAGAGAGCTGGTTTTTTCAGAAAATTAATAAAATTGATAAACCCCTGGCTAGACTCACTCAGAAAAAAAAGGACTCAAATAAACAAAATCAGAAATGAAAGAGGAGATGTTAAGGTAGATACCACCAAAATACAAAGGATCATACATGAATATTCTGAAAATTATATGCCACCCAATTTAATGATTTAAAAGAAAAGGACAAGTTCTTAGACATACACAACCTTCCTATGCTGAATCTTGAAGAATTGGAAAATCTAAATAAACCGATCAACATATGGAAATTGAAACAATCATTAAAAACCTTCCAAAAAGTGAAAGTCCAGGACCAGATGGCTTCACTGGTGAATTCTACCAAATATTCAAAGATGATTTAATATGCATTTTCAAACTTTTCCAAGATATTGGAGAAGAGGAATACTTTCTAACTCTTTTTATGAGGCCAGCATTACCCTATTACCAAAATGTGGTAAAGATAACACATAAGAAAGAAAACTACAGAGACCAATATCTCTCAAAAAACATAGATGCAAAAATTCTAGTAAAATACTAGCAAATCAAATACAATAACACATTCAAAAGATTATATACCATAGTAAAGTGAGCTTCATCCAAGGGACACAGGAATGGTTTAATATACACAATCGATCAATGTGATACACTGCATGAACAAAATAAAGGATAAAGGTCATATGCTCATATCAATAGATGCAGAAAAAGCCTTTGATGAGATATGACATCCATTTATGATTAACACATTTAATAAAATGTGTATGGAAAGAAAGTATCTCAAGATAGTAAAGGCCATATATGACAAACCCCTAGCTAACATCATACTTAATGGACAGAAACTAAAAACCTTTTCTTTAAGATCAGGATCAAGACAAAGCTGTCTTCTATGACTGCTATTATTCAATAGTATTTCAATAGTATTGAAAGTTTTAGCTAGAGCAATCAGGCAAGAGAAAGAAATAAAAGACATCCAAATAGGAAATAAAGAAGTCAAATTGTCACTTTTTATAGATGACATAATTCTATATATAGAAAATCCTAAAGACTCTGCTAAAAAACTATTAGAAATAATAAACAAATATAGTAAAGTTTCAGGATACAAAGTCAATGTACAAAAATCCATAGCATCCCTACACACCAACAATGAATTTTTAGAAAAAGAAATTAAAAAAAACAATTTCTTTATCAATTGCAACGAAAAGAATAAAATACCTAGGAATAAACCAAATGAAGCATGTGATTGGTCTATATACTGAAAACTATAAGACATTAAAATAAATTGAAAAAGAAATAAAAAAAAGGAAAGATATTCTGAATTCATGGATTAGAAGAATCGACATAGTTAAAATTATCTTATTACTTAAAGCATTATACAGATTTAATGCAATTCCCTTTAAAATCCCAATGACATTCTTTTAAAGAAAGAGAACAACAAAATAGATCAGATTTGTATGGAAGCACAAAAGACCCTGAATAGTCAAAGCAATCATGAGGAAAAA
>NW_011909473.1:0-1112 GCF_000151845.1 Pteropus vampyrus | reverse complement strand
GGACAGGCCAGTTAACCAGGATAAGTGGCATTCCTACAGAATTTCTGTGCATATTACTAAGAGAGCACAGTGGCCTTGGACTCTAGGTAAAGAAAGTATTTGCTGGTGAAGTTTGTTTCAATTTCTGAGAGGGAGGAATTTCCAAAATTGTAACTTCTTCTCTGAACCAGAATTGTCCCAAGGTGGTTTTAGTTCTTCTGCAATCCTATTCCTTTAACAGCCCTCACACTACATCTGTTTTTCATGCCTCATTGGTCATAGTCAGAAAGTGTTCCCGAAGTCTCATCTCAATCCCATTTGCTTCCTCTCTTCTTATGCCATCAATGAAAATTGTAACATTCACATATAATTCTTTCATAAATTTTGCTTTCTGGTCTCCAGATACTTCACACTGACTCTATTGACCATTCTGCGAGCAAACTAAGAGCATCCAAATTCTTAATGAATGGTCACTCTGAAAGAGCTCCAAGAATTTATACTCAATAGTTGAATATAACTTACGTAAAACAAGGCTGATTTTTGCCTTGAGATATTGTTTCTTTTTCTTTTTCTTTTTCTTTTTTAACACACAACCTTGTTTTTGCTCCCCTAATTAGTGTTGTACACTAAGAAAGCAGCAAAGGATTCCACAGACCCAAAGTTTAGAATGAGAGCTGACAGTTTTCTCTGTGATGTGTGGTAGAGAATTGGTTCCATTTTGACTTTCTGAAGCTTGACTAGTCCTATTTCAAATTCAGAAGTCAATGTTCTATCTGGCTTATAAAGTCAGAAGATTTAATTCAAATAAAAAGCAGAGATAGCTGTATGATGGTTGGTTAGGATTCATAACTTGATTAAGTATCTATTGGAGCCACTTCTAAAACATGATGCTGGAACCGTATGTATTTTTACTTTAAATAGATTTTTCAGTTTATCCAGGTAATACATGCCATTTTTAAAAACTGGGAAATTCAGAAAAGCAGAAAGAAAAACATTTAAATCCTCTATATTCTCAGAGATAACTGAAGATATATCTTTCCAATCTTGTAGAATATGTGCACATACATATATACATTTTTAAACAAAATTGGGCTCATTCTAGAAGTGCTGTTTATATATCATGAGCATTTTCA
>NW_011909472.1:0-2710 GCF_000151845.1 Pteropus vampyrus | reverse complement strand
GTCCAGGATAATTACTAAAAGAAGGTATAACTAACAAGTTAATAAAAGAAAAACTAGTTTAATTTTTAAAATTGATTAGCTCAAATTAAGGCAAGAAAGGAGGGGGAAAAAGTGGGGCAAATAGAAAAATATAGTAATACTGTAGATACAAAACCAAACATGTCAGTAATTACATGTAAACTGACTGAACATGCGAATTTAATAGACCTAGCTGGTCAGACTACATTAGACTACAACAGTTATATGCTGCTTATATGAAATACACCCTAAACAGAAACCAAAAAAGTGAAAGTAAAAGGATAAAAAAAAACACACACACTAAAAGAAAGACTAGCTACAGTAATATCAAGCCAAGTAAACTTGAAGGCAAGATGCACAACTAGATATAAAGAGGAAAATTTCAACAGAAAGGTTAATTCACCAGGAAATAACAATTTTACATTCATAGGCACATAATAGCATACTTTCAAAGTAGACAAATCAAAAAACTAAAAAGAAAAGTAGGCAAATCCATAATAGAATATTTTAACAACCTCTTTCAAGAAGCTAATAAAACAAGCAGACAAAAAAGTGATAGGACTATAAAGATCTAAACAACACAATAAATTTGACTTGTTTGACATTAGAATATTTAGCAATAGATTGGACACAGCTAAAAAAAAAAGGATTAGTGAAACAGGAGATGAGTCGGTAGAAATTACCTGCTGTACCCAAGGATAGCACAATACACATGCTTTCAAGTGCACATGGAACATATACGTAAACTAATGAAACACCAAGTCATAAAACAAATATAAACAAATTTCAAGAATTAAAATTATTTAGTATATATATTCTGGCTATAATGCAATTATACTAGAAATCAATAATAATAATAAAATAACTAAAAAATCCATTAAAACCTGATTGGAAATTCAGAAGAAATTACAAAGACAACTAGGAATATTCTGAATTGAATGATAATAAAAAATAAGACATATCAAAAAGTGTGGTAAGTAGCTAAAACTCTGGTTAGACATAAACTTACAACTTAAAATGGATCTATTAAAAGAGAAGATGCAAATCAAAGAAAGCAGAAGGAAGAAAATAATAAAGATAAAAGCAGAAATTAATGACATAGAAAGCAAACTTACAATAGAAAAATCAACAAAGCCCAAAATTGGTTTTTCAAAAGGCTAATAAAATTTATAAGTGCCAAGCAAGATCCTATGGGCATTGAAAAGATACTAACAGAATATTACAAACAACTTTATGCCAATAGAATTTGACAATTTAGATGAAGTATACAAACTAGAAATATATACCTTACCAAAACTGAAACAAGAAGAAATAAAACGTCTGAATACTTCCATATCTACTAAAGAAATTGAATCTGTAATTAACATTCCCACAAAGAAATCTCCAGGCCCAGATGTCTTCACTGGTGAATTCTTCCAAGCATTTAAAAAGAAATAATACTGAGTTTACACAACCTCTACAAAAAGATAAAAAGATGAAACACTTCTCAATTCATTTTTCGCGGTCAGTATAACCTTGATACAAAGATCCAGATACCAAAAACTGACAAGGAAATTACAGGAAAAGAAAATTATAGTCCAATCTCTCTCACAGACCCAGATGCAAAACTCCGAAGCAAAATATTATCAAATCAAATGCAGTGATACATAAAAAAGATATTATATCATGACCAAGTTGGGTTTATTTCAAGAGTACAAATCTGGTTTCACATTTGAAAAGAAATCACTATAATTCTTCACATTAGTGGAATAAATGACCAAAAAAAAAAAAAAGCATAGAATCATATGAATAGATGGAGAAAAGCATTTGAAAAAGTTAAATACCCATTTATGGTTTAATTTTAGCAAACTAAGATAGTTTAAATAAAAGGTAGCAACCAAAAACAAACACAAAAACAAAAACTAGAGCCAACATCATAAGTAATGGTTTGAAATACTGAAAATGTTCTCTCTGAGATTGGGAGTTTGTTAGAGATACCTATCATCACATCTACCCACCATATCAGAAGCCCTGCAGACCAGCTGGTCAGTCTGTGTCATCTGGCAATTTCCTACTCCACCCATCAGTAGGCCACTCCTAAAGGTCAGCTGTGGTCCAGACCTTATTCTCAGGAGATACCACTGTAAACATGCCGAAATAGCTTAATTCTTTTAAAATAACAATACCACATGTTGTTATGAACTTAGAGCAACTAGAACTCCCATACACTGCTAGTGCAATGAAAATTGATACATTCACTGTGAAAGTGTTCAGCATCATCTACTATAGTTGAATGCACACATACCCTATCACCCAACAATTCTACTCCTCAAAATAGCCCTGAACTGGAAACAACCCAAATGTCCATCAGCAGCAGCATGGATAAATACATTGTGATATATTTAACATGGAATATTACAGAGCAAGGAAAAAGAATAAACTGCAGCTATGTGAATAAAATTTACAAACATAATATTGGTCAAAAGAAGCCAGATAAAAAGAGCAAAATTTAGATGAGTTCATTTTTATAAAGTTCAAAAACAGACCAAATTAACCTGTGAAGATAGGAGTAAGGTTGCCTGGAAGAGAGCACAAAGGAATATTTAGGGTACTAGGGCAAGGTTCTAGTTCTTAATCTGCGAGGTGATTATGTGGGTGTGATCAATTCATCAGTCTGTATCCATATAATCTGTGCATTTTCTGTGTGTGTGTT
>NW_011909471.1:0-1650 GCF_000151845.1 Pteropus vampyrus | reverse complement strand
TTCAAGGGCACAGACTGACTACAGGTCACTTCGCACCATAGCTCTGGCTTGGGGGCCACGTGCCTCTGGCCCTCAGGGACCATCTCTGCCCTGTCCTCAATGCCAGAGCCACGGGGATTGAGGATTTATTTTCCCCTTGCTAAAATGACTATTCTTTGGTGCATTTCAAAGTCGTTTTTTAAAAAATACAAGTGTATAACTGTGGACTTGCAGAAAGAAAGCATGTTTTTTCTGGGCACAGTGTTAAGCTCTTGAGCTCTAGAGACGGACACCTTTGGTTCGCATCTTGGCTTTGATACCTGCTAGCCGTGTAACCTTGGGCAAGTGCCTTAATTTCTCCAAGCCTCACTTTTCACATCTATAAAATGGCCTTAATAGTACTACCTGCTTTATAGGATTGTGAGGATATCTATGAAACCCATGGCACAGTGCCTCTCATGTAGTAATGAATAGGTTATACAATTAGCAATTAATAGTTCCACCTGAGAAATCCAGATGCTTCCAAATTATTCATATTGTTGCGTGGTGCTATGGAATCCAAGACCTCAATGCTGGTTTGTTTATTATATTGTATTTTAATGTGTGTGATTTATGTTATTTATTTTCAATTAGACGAATCATAGAAGAGTAAGCTTTGACTATAAAAATTTCCAATAATATATGAAAGCCAAAAGCACGCCTGGACTGCCATCCAAACCTAGGGATAACTACTATTATCAGTTTTGTTTATTCATTTTATTTTCATCAATGTAATGCATGTTCCTAGTTTTAAAAGTCAGATATTGTAGTGTCTTCTCCACTGAATGGAAGACGAAGGAATAAGAGCCAAGGATTCTAAAGGTTTGGGTCTTAATTTCCTAAAAATCACCCAAACTATGGCATTTCTGTTACAGAATGTGGCTTTTCTAAGTTGGACTTTTTATCTCTTTATTTTTCATGGTTAAATGGACTTGTAATCTATTAAAAGGTTTGAAACATTTCTAATTTGACCCATTTTGGAGAGATAATTAAGAGTACTCAAGAGAGTTCTGGTAAGCCCCTAGAGCAAGAGTCAGCAAACATTTTTTTGTAAGAAGCCAGATGATAAGATTTTAGGTTTCACAGAACATATGATCTGTCACTACTGCTGCTGTTTCCCCCGTGCTCCCCCCGCCTCCTCTCTCTCTTTTCCTCCCTCCCTCCCTCCCTCCCTTCCTTTCTTCCTCTCTCTCTTTCTCTGTCTATCTCTCTCTCCTTTAAAAATAAATAACAAATTAACAAACAAACAAAAATAAGACCACTCTAAGCTTGGAGTAAGACAAAAACAGTCCGAGGGCCATGGTTTGCTGACCTCTGCCCTAGAACAACAGAGGAGCAGTGAGTATGGAATGCATGGTCACATAAAAATTATTAAAATGTTCGAGATCACTGATAATCCCCTCTCCCTGGCCTTAGTCATCTACTAGGCTGTAGGCTCCATGCAGGAAGAAACTGTGCAACCTGTTCATCACTATAGATCAGTATCTTTCTAGTACATTGTCTGCCACATAGTAGACACTCAATACAAATGTATTGCGTGAAAAAGTCCAATAGCATTGTAAGGCTTATTTGGATAATTGGCAACTCCTTGACCCGTTCCTCCCTATTCCTAGTGCACCAATTTGTTCGTCT
>NW_011909470.1:0-2116 GCF_000151845.1 Pteropus vampyrus | reverse complement strand
GAATGAAATCTATTTATTCAGAAAGAGCTTTATTCATGAATCCTTGCCTCTTAGCAAATTACATGCATACTTGACTATATGAAATATTTAAGAAAGGGAAAAAAAGAAGTTTCAATTTATAACAAAAATGCGTTGGGAGTGGATGCTCTGGCTGTGGCCTTGTCATAAGCCAGCTGCATGGAGCTGAGCAAGTGACGAGAGCCCCTTGAATCTCAGTTTCTCCCCATACAAAATCAAGGGGCCGAACTACAATTCTGAGGTCCCCTGGGCTATAACATCTCACCAAACTGGGAAATATCATCTTGACTCAGAGAACTTGATGAGATGCAAGAATACAGCTCTGCATTCAATTTAGCAATGACCAGAGACTCATGAGAAGAGTCAGACAAAGGACCTGCCTTTGGGGGGTCCTGACCTCACTATATTGTAGGTTATCACTGCTAATATTTATCAAATTATGTGGTGCTTATGCCATGTGGGGTGCTACTGATGAGTATTAATTCATTTAATCCCTAAAACCACCCCAGGAAGGAAGACATATTATGTACTCATTTTACAGACAAAGAGACTGAGGCACTCAAAAGTGAGTAATTTCTCAAGGACACTCAGCTGGTAAATGGCAGAGTCAGGACTCAATGCCAAGCAGTCTAGCTCCAAAGTTCATGTTGTTAATCATGATGAGATTGACTGGAATGGTGTTTTCTGTTGATATATGACACCCACCCCAGGCCAACCACACACACACACACACACACACACACACACACACACACACACACCCTCCAGCCAGGGGCTTATAATTTCCCTGGAGGGAAGAAAGGCTCCAATATGGAATTGCCAAGAACATCCTACCGTAAGAATGGCTCAGAATACTCCAACCACTATCATTAACCTTGGTGTTAGATGAGCCCCAGTAGATCCTTGTGGATGAACTACATTCACCACTGCCTTCTGTAAGTCTAGCACTGAAAACAGATCCAGCATGACTTGGAATAAAAGGAAAGGGCAGATAAACAAGATCAGGTGCCCTTCAGGGTGGGACATCTCAGGACACCTGCTCCAATAATAAAATCCTCCCTGGCACTCAAGAGCCAGCCATGGTCTCACCAGGGTCCTGAAGGTTCCCCTCCCACTCCTAGTCCTTGGCAATGATTCCCAACTCTGAGCCCAGAGGGAGGGATTCAGCAAATACTTGTAATAAATATACGAACCATGGAACAATAGATTCTACAAAGACAGAGACTGGTAAAGTATCTGTTTACCTGGTTTTGCTCAATCTAGGCAACAGAAACTTTTTGAAAAAAAATCACAATTCTTTTCTGATTATAATAACAATATATGTTCATTACAGATATTTTAAATGATATTAAGTGAAACTCAAAGAAGAACAAAATACCTACAGTAGAACCACCACTGTTAACCTGCAAGTGTATATCTCCTGACCTTTTTTCTATTCATCTTTGTATATTTTTTCATATAAAATCGGGGTATGATTCAATAGCCTGTTTTTTCATTTAACAATATAGCATCACCCATAACCGCTATATGGAATTGTATATGGGTGGCAGAATGAAAAAATAATTATGTAAAAAAACAAAACTGGCAGTGGGCGCTTTGCCTTCTAAGTATAGGGGATTACATAAATTCTGTCAGCAGAGAAATTTTATATTGTCATTCTATTTGCAAAGACTGGTAGGAGAACTAGAAAGTCAATTCTAAACTTCTGCCCAGAGACTGACGCCCCATCAGCCTAGACAAGACCTTCTTCCTACCCAATCTTTCCTTCTGCTCTCCTTTCACCGGTGTCAGACTTGCATCGTCCCACTTGCCTATGGCTGCTCCCTTTCTTTGACCCTCAGAGGGATTTCTCCCGATATGTTTCTTATACAGTTAATCCTCCCTTGGCATCTGCTTCTTGGAGGACCTGAACTGATATAATACCCATCCACCAAATATTAAAGCAGTTTTCAAATATTATAAGAAATATACAAGGATAGAAAAAATAGGATTTAATATTATCAAAAATGCCAATATTCTAAATGTACATACATGATCCTAGTTTTTTTTTAATGACATAGAGTAGTAGGAGTGTGTGTGTGTGTGTGTGTGTGTGTGT
>NW_011909469.1:0-2243 GCF_000151845.1 Pteropus vampyrus | reverse complement strand
TCTCTACTCCCCTAAATGTAAACCAAAGGCAACAGGTATTTAATTCCAGGTCTAAAAATATAGGGCTGAACAGCCTGGATAAAAGTAGATTAGACTAGTTCTTGATACCTCAGAAAAAAGGTCTCCTTTTATTTTCACTAGGGGGTTTCCTAGAGTAATTGCTGACTGCCCTTTTATTCGTCCACTAAAGAAGCCTGCCAGTTGATATGGTAATCCACTTCCCGTGTGAAATAGATGCGTTTATGCCAAATATGAATAGATTACATATGATCATCAGATAAATGAAGAAAAACATGCCATAAAAGAGTTAGACCATGATAAAGAAATAGAATATTAAACAACTTACAGTAGAGGAAACTGGGATAAATCAAGCAATAAAAACCACTTTAAAATAATATAGCCTTTAAAATAAAATAAGATGTAATAGTACATTAAAAAAAATCAGATGACAGTTGTATGACATAATCTAGAAAGCAATTAAAATGACAATTGGTTTTCAAAAAGGATATTATCAAGAAAACATAGAATAAAATCATTCCATTCAACAAAAAATTTAATTAATTATTTCATAGAATGTGTTAGGATGCCACAAATGTTACTACTGTCTTTGTAGCCTAAATAATCAAACCACAAAATGAATTACTTATAATTATGTGTCTTCTGATACTACCTTCTGAAATAAGACCAGAACATCTTTCTCCTGTAAGCTCATCAGGCCCAGAAAATGTCTGAGTCATTTTCACATTCTGTATCTCTATATATCTGCCCTGTTCCCCTACTTCTGATACTATTTTCTCTAAGAGGGGATAACATATCCCAGTTCCAGTTCTAATTTCACCCTATACCATACAGAGCTCAGAAGCCATGCAGCAGCCACAGGGAATCTAATTGAGGTAGACAGTCTAGAGCTTGTACTTTGTTTCCCCAAATCCTGAGGGAACCAAGTTCTTTTAAACTCTCTGGCCAACTTGTCCTCAGAAACTAATACATATAGTTTCATATGGCAGATTTTACTCACATCTGCTTTCCAGAATAAATAAAAGGACATGAAATGAGAAAAGGACATACCCTTGCTATCTTTTAAGGAATGTCCTAAAAACCACCCAGCCACACTTCTGCTTACACTTCATTGATAAAGATTAAGTTACATGCTCACACCTAGACATAAAGAAGGTGGAGAAAAGTAGATTTATTTCCACTCAATTATGTATCTACGTAAAAATAGGGTTTCTGTTACCTTGGAACAGAAGGAGAATGGATATTGCAGGTCAAACTAGCATTCTTGCTACATTGGCACAGAAGAAATTTGGGTTACATTTCTAATTTGGGTTAATTTCTCAAGGGAAAAAAAATTAACTATGAGAATTACAAAAGAAAAAGAAAAGGAAAAATGCAATGATAAATTTTAAGAATGGTTCTTAACACTGTTCTATCCAGTCAGGTAATAAATCATTCAGGTAATAGATCCATAAATGTTTAATAATTAGAATAACTCAGACATTGACAAAATATAATGAACTATGTTAAAATAAACTTGACACTAAAAGCATTGTCATTCAGTACCTCCCTATATCCTATAACAAAGACAATAGAACTCAATAGGATTATGTCCTCATGAGAAATAATGGAAAATGTTTGCCTACTACTCCAGCAAGAAGCTAAGGTATGACAGGGGAGTAATGCAGAACTGGAGCAGGAAAGATAGGCATAGTGGAAAACAAATATGGATGTCAATCCTGCTCCCACCATCATACTTTTGCATTACTTCTCCCAAGATTGTGACAAAGTTAAAAAATCCACCAACAATTTGAGAAGATAGGGCATAATTCCTATATATCATTCTTTCAGCAGACAGGTCATTCTGCACAAGTATTACCAAAGCAATTACACTGCCAGCATGGGCTAGCAGGAAGCATTTTGCAAATCCATTTGCACCCACCTTACTTCCCCCAGAAATGCAGAGGGCAGAAATGATTTTTTTCCTTTCTTATTATCAAGGTTACCTATATGATGATCAGTAAGGACTGAGCCTTCCCAAGCTTAGATGTCATCCCACTATATAACTGGAAAAATGTGGCCAGCAGGAATATTAAAAATCCTATTTGCATTTACAATCTAATTTCCTATGAATAATCTTCCAGATTTGGCTGAAAAGTGAGCACGGCAAGCATCACATCTGTTGGCTACAGTACATCAAGTTCCCAACCCCCTCAGCATGCAGGCTTTACTGCCAAACGCCAGAA
>NW_011909468.1:0-1561 GCF_000151845.1 Pteropus vampyrus | reverse complement strand
GGTGGAGAAATTCGTATAATTTAACATATAAAGTATCAGTTAGAATGTTGAGAAGTAAAAATCAATAGGTCTGTATGAAATTCTTTTCAATTTGTTTCATGAAGTAAATTTTTGATTTATAGATGTGACTCCAATTGATATTATATATTTATATTTCACATTATGTTAGGAAAACATGCATTTTGGGTTCCAGCATTCCACTTCCAACATTCCAAGTAAATGTTCTTTATTAGTATTTTTAAAAGAAAAACCATATGTTTATTAATGCTTAGGGATTTACTGATCTAAGACATTAGACATTCACTCTACCTATTAGAAAGATTCTTATAAAAGATAGTTAATTTGAGTGGGGAAAAAAAGTACTTTAACATGTTCATCAGAAAAATTAAGACAATATCATCTTATCAGTTTCTTCATAACTGCGGTAGTCTAACTAAATATACCTAAACCACGTTGATTTGAATCTATCTTGAGCAACTCGTAAAAAGGTAAGAAGTTACATTAAAAAAAAAAAAATACAACTGGCATGGTTATAATGAAGGCACAGAGAGGGGATCTGGAGATTTGAGGATAAAAAGCCAAAAAGTGATCTCAAAGAAAAGGTATTTAGTTTTAATTTTCTTTGAAAGATACATCATAAATCATTTAGGCATCATTTAAATGTGTGTACAAATGAAGGAGAAGTGTTATGGAAAAAATTGAAAACCTTACTGATCTACAGGAAAAGCAAAAAAAAAAAATAGTTAAATTATTTCTAATTTTTACAAGTCTTCAGTCCCAATATTTTTCTAAATATTATATAATTTCAAGTGTCTGCATTTGTTTCCACTTCACAAATTATTCATTTTTAACCTCCGCATAGATCTTACAAGAATAGATCCAAATCTCAGTGCAGAATGACAATTAATCTGTGGACCAGCATTGACCACCATTATCTTATATCCTTCATTATCAACCAGAAAAAATAGCATCACTCTGAGAAAGATTATCTATCTTTAATTGGGTAGTCATCTTACCTGCCTTAAATACTGCATTTTTTTTTTAATTGTCACAAACTAGCACATTAAACCCATAGCAAAATACCTACAACAAAAGGCAAATGTCACTTCAAAAATTACATGGGCATGAGAGTGAAAACTAGTATCATATTGCAGGAACATCTACAGATTGGTGAATCATTTGCATCAGCACCAATTTACCAAGATAATTCTCTAATACAAGCACCACAAGGTCTGCTGCTGTGACTAAGCAAGGGATGTGTGTGCATTTATTGTAAGGGGATCCAATAATGAATACAATATTTCATCACATAAAAATCTCTCCATTCTACTATCAAATAGCTTTGTAATCTTGAATAAGACACCTTGAGTCTTAGTATCCTTATCTGCAAAATGATAACCTTCCTATATTGTATGTTGTGATTAATGAAAATTACAGGAGGTGGAAGGAACATAAGCACACTGAGTAAGTTACAAAGCAGCCTCTGTGTATATGTATGTTTTAACTTCTCTTTTTATCTCTAGTACACTGTTCCTACAGTTTGCTTCCTTTCTAACAGCAG
>NW_011909467.1:0-3408 GCF_000151845.1 Pteropus vampyrus | reverse complement strand
TGTAAGTTTCACAACAAATATTTACTGAGTAAAGACCCACCACGTTGCAGGCACTGTTCTAGGCCCCTTTGCATATGCATATGTGGAATCTGTCTGTCCATCTATCTATCCATCTATCCATCCACCCATCCATCCATCCATGCATCCATCCATCCATCCATCCATCCATCCATCCATCCATGCATCCACTCATCCATCATCTAGTTATCATTTATCTATCTACCTATCTATCTATCATCTATGTATCCATCTATCCATCCATCCATCCATCCATCCACCCACTCACCCATTATCTATCTATCTATCTATCTATCTATCTATCTATCTATCTATCTATCTATTATCTATCTATCTAATCTATCATCTATGTATATATATGCATATGTACGTATCTCTATAGATATGTATGTACATATGTAAACATGTGTGTGTCTCTCTGCCTTCACAAAGCTCGAATTCTAGTGGGAGTTTGGGGGAGACCAGAAAATAGAACACTCAGTTGGTACATACCTATATCCAGAAGACTGAATTATAGAAAGTACTAAGTTCTAAGGAGAAAAATAAAGCAGGGAAAAATGAGGATCGTGTTAGGGAAAGAGAAAGGAACGAAGATGTTCATAAGTGTTGTGGGAAAAATTGCCCTGTGGCCACACGGGCTTGGGGAGTCCCGGGTTAAACAAAGTTAGAAAGACCCACCACCCCCGAGAACACCCCGCAGTCTCATGCTTGCCAGCGTTGATTAAGAGACTCCGAGGAGAGGATGGGACATGCCCTGGGTCCCAGCTGCCCTTGTCTTCGCAGCCTTCTGTTCACCGAACTTCTCCAGGGACCTGTTATCCCTGGGAAGAGGTTTAAGGAAAATCTTTGCAGGCAAAGGACGCGCCCCTGGTCTGCAGAACGCTCGGCTGGAAGAAAGTGAAAGCCAGGGCCAGGGAGGTGAGCGTGTGATGACACAACGTGTGGGCTGGTGTGGAACACGGTCACGGAGAAGCGACAGAGCCATCGGGGATGGAGGGGGAGGATGGAGAGCGTGGCGCGAGCTTCTCCCCAGCAGTTCTGCCAGAATATGGGGACCGTTCCGCCTCGTCGATGAGGAAACGCATCTCGCGTTTTCTGTCTGTTCTGTCCCTGGCACAGAGTTGGGTTCAGTACTCACTGAACGCACGAAGAGACGTGATGGACAGGAGAACGTCAGTGGGTAGAGGCAGCGTACTTACACTGTCTGCGGAAACCAGTCGGGTTTCACGGTTCTAAATGCCCAGTCGCGAATCTGCCGACCCCTCTTCCCTCCGCTGCTCCCGCTCCGTCATCAGGGATTCCAGTTTATTTTACTACCCTTTCTAAGTCACTTACGGTTGTGTCCATATCCCCGTGAATCCATCCCCTTGTTCCCTCGAGGGGGCGGTGACAATTCTGTTGAGCCTCTTCAAGCTGAACTCACAACCACTGCGGCCCTGTCCTCTGCCCACAGAAGCCTGCCTGCTGGACTCGGTGATCTCAACCAGAAACTGGGTGACTGCCCCTGACACACCACTGCCCCGAGCAGTTCCAGCAACCAAGACCCCTCATGGCTTCGGGAAAGAGCTCTTTTACCTTTGCAAGACCCACCAACGCCCTGACATTGTAGGACCTCAGGAAGGTGCTGGCTCACTAGGATGTCAGCGTCAGCCTCTTCTCTCCGACTCCCAGGCTTGAGGTGAAGGCCACGTTTTTTCTCTCTCCTCTGCTCTGTCTGGGGCCTCCCTGTCCTGGTTTGCAATCTGGCCTCGCTCAGGACCACCCCAGCCTTCAGACGGGCTTCAATGTCACCAAACCTCAATGAGGGGAAGGGATAGTCCAGGGTAACTTTTCTCTCAAAAGGCTTCTCTGACCTTATGTAAAATTTGAGGTACAAATAGAAAAGGAAACGTAACCAGTTTTATACTATGTATATATATGCATATGTACGTATCTCTATAGATATGTATGTACATATGTAAACATGTGTGTGTCTCTCTGCCTTCACAAAGCTCGAATTCTAGTGGGAGTTTGGGGGAGAACAGAAAATAGAACACTCAGCTGGTACATACCTACATCCAGAAGACTGAATTATAGAAAGTACTAAGTTCTAAGGAGAAAAATAAAGCAGGGAAAAATGAGGATCGTGTTAGGGAAAGAGAAAGGAACGAAGATGTTCATAAGTGTTGTGGGAAAAATTGCCCTGTGGCCACACGGGCTTGGGGAGTCCCGGGTTAAACAAAGTTAGAAAGACCCACCACCCCCGAGAACACCCCGCAGTCTCATGCTTGCCAGCGTTGATTAAGAGACTCCGAGGAGAGGATGGGACATGCCCTGGGTCCCAGCTGCCCTTGTCTTCGCAGCCTTCTGTTCACCGAACTTCTCCAGGGACCTGTTATCCCTGGGAAGAGGTTTAAGGAAAATCTTTGCAGGCGAAGGACGCGCCCCTGGTCTGCAGAACGCTCGGCTGGAAGAAAGTGAAAGCCAGGGCCAGGGAGGTGAGGGTGTGATGACACAACGTGTGGGCTGGTGTGGAACACGGTCACGGAGAAGCGACAGAGCCATCGGGGATGGAGGGGGAGGATGGAGAGCGTGGCGCGAGCTTCTCCCCAGCAGTTCTGCCAGAATATGGGGACCGTTCCGCCTCGTCGATGAGGAAACGCATCTCGCGTTTTCTCTGTCTGTTCTGTCCCTGGCACAGAGTTGGGTTCAGTACTCACTGAACGCACGAAGAGACGTGATGGACAGGAGAACGTCAGTGGGTAGAGGCATCGTACTTACACCGTCTGCGGAAACCAGTCGGGTTTCACGGTTCTAAATGCCCAGTCGCGAATCTGCCGACCCCTCTTCCCTCCGCTGCTCCCGCTCCGTCATCAGGGATTCCAGTTTATTTTACTACCCTTTCTAAGTCACTTACGGTTGTGTCCATATCCCCGTGAATCCATCCCCTTGTTCCCTCGAGGGGGCGGTGACAATTCTGTTGAGCCTCTTCAAGCTGAACTCACAACCACTGCGGCCCTGTCCTCTGCCCACAGAAGCCTGCCTGCTGGACTCGGTGATCTCAACCAGAAACTGGGTGACTGCCCCTGACACACCACTGCCCCGAGCAGTTCCAGCAACCAAGACCCCTCATGGCTTCGGGAAAGAGCTCTTTTACCTTTGCAAGACCCACCAACGCCCTGACATTGTAGGACCTCAGGAAGGTGCTGGCTCACTAGGATGTCAGCGTCAGCCTCTTCTCTCCGACTCCCAGGCTTGAGGTGAAGGCCACGTTTTTTCTCTCTCCTCTGCTCTGTCTGGGGCCTCCCTGTCCTGGTTTGCAATCTGGCCTCGCTCAGGACCACCCCAGCCTTCAGACGGGCTTCAATGTCACCAAACCTCAATGAGGGGAAGGGATAGTCCAGGGTAACT
>NW_011909466.1:0-1111 GCF_000151845.1 Pteropus vampyrus | reverse complement strand
TATGAATGGATATGTTTGTGTACATCCATACAGATTTACGTGCACCTGTATGATATCTCTACCTTCATATCAACTCACACTTCCAAATAGAAGCCAAATTGGTCAACTTGACTTATTTGCAATATAGTCTATTTGCATATTAGTATGAATTCATCTACCACACAAAGAATTTTAAATGTGTTGAGGTATTTCCAATATCAATAAATATTGAGCAGTGAAAAAAAAAATATGTGTGTGTCTGTCTGTCTGTGTGTGTGTGTGTGTGTGTATGCATGTATATATTTTCATATAATACTCATTGAATTACTTTTGGCATTCTGAATAATTGCCACATGCCAGCGACAGGACTGACTGTAGGATTTAGCAAGTCGAGATGTCAAGTTAGTCTTTGCCTAGAACTCTGTTGGCAATTCTGTCTTATAATTTTTCACTCTCATCAAGTGTCAGTTGAGGTAAGAACAGTAATATTAGCAAAGGGAAAAATTTATTTTTAATACTATATGTTACAGCATAATAATTACAAGTATTGACTCTAAAGAAGAATGCTTGGGTCCAAAAGGTGACTCCACAAATTAAGGGCTGCAAGACTTTGGACAAGTTATTTAACTTATCTATACTGTAATCCTCAAATCTGTAAAACAGGGATGATAATAGTATCTACATCACAAATGTGAGAAATAAATGAGTTAATCCATGTAAGAATCTAAGAAGAGTAAAAGGCATATGGTACTTAGTAAATATTAGGTATTATTATTACAATGTAATTTAGGAAAGTGGAAGAATATTTACAAAATGAAACGTTATTTCACAGTTATATTACTCTGTTGAAAATAAAATGCATATTGTTGGAATTGTAATCCCTTCTTGAACTTTTATTTATCTACATTATTGAACCATCCTTACAATACTTTTCACGGCTTTCTTGAAAGTGTTCCCTACATAAGGTGTGGGGAAAGGATGACTTCCAGATATTTCTCTTTTCTATGCTCAGAAGTCTGTCTGCCTTAATTCTTATAAAAGCATTTAGTGATTACATACAATATTGCAAACATGGTGATAGCTGTGGGAGATATTATAATAAAGACACAGTCTATTCTGTCAATGTATTCTC
>NW_011909465.1:0-2368 GCF_000151845.1 Pteropus vampyrus | reverse complement strand
TTTTAAAAATTTAAACTATATATTATTGCCTATAGAGAAGAATCAGTTGAAATTATCAACAATTTCAAATGCATTTACTATAAAATGTCATCAGTTAGAATTACAGGCTATTTTATGAAATAATAAGAACATACTGAAAAGAGTCTAATAAAAATATTTTCTACGTACTAAGAGAGGAGAGGAGGCATCTGAAGAATGCAAAAGAAAGGACTTGCAGAAATGACTGACTCAGCCAGTTAAAGTCCATTCTTGAATGCCCTCTCCTCGGCTCCAGGACTCTCCAGCTAACATGTTTTCCCATAGCTACCTCTCCCACCTCAAGGACTCTCCAGCTCACATCTGTTGATTCTCAGCTTGTTATCAAAGTAATATCCTTCCTTATCTCTGTGGTTGTATAGGAATAACAAGACTGTATAAAACTGCCTATTATGTTACAATCAGGGCTCAGCCTTTGGGTAGGAAACTGCTGAGCCCATGCCAGCATCAATAAGTGCTACTTTCTGCTTACAGCCAAGGTGTCCCGTCTCTTCGTTCAAGAATCCTATAACAGTGTTGATAACGTCAAGGTTGAGGGTTCTACAAGGCAAAATGACCTGTAAATAGATAAGACCAGTGGTCTGAAAATTCCTCCCCACTTGCAATCCCCCACCTGAAGCTCCCCCTCCCCATCCTGAGTCACGAGGTGCACATAGAACATCAGACAAGGGAATCACGTGTCCCTTGCATGGACACTGCAGAGGTATATAAACTGTAATAAATCTAACCAAAGAAAACTCGTGCATGGTGTTGTTAACCCCATGCTCTGCGCCGGCCAATAAATTCTCCTTCCTCTAACAGTTGTCTGAGCATCTCAATTCTTCCATCAGGTGTCGCTTCCTGCAGCAGTACTAGAAACAGAATCTAGAGACATAAACAACCTAAAAACTTTTAAGGTCTAAATATGCACCAGAAGTAATTACTTTCCTAATGAGGTTAATGCTCAGATAATCAAAATTGAAAAGAGAATCTTAAAATTTTCTTTAATATGTACATCAATTACTTAATTTTTAGAAAAATTACTTTTGAAAGTATATTTTATTAGAATTATTGCATATGTATATAAACATATTAAATGTATAGGTCGATAATTATATAAAAAAGTAATGTAATTGTATTATGGTGACATAATAAAAAAAATAAATGAATGAATAAATAAATGATTTTAAAAAATAAAGATCAAATGTTAATAAAATTTTATAAGATGATATGTTTTTAGAGAGCTAACAGGATAGGAAAGTAGCATGAATTTGTCTTCTCCTCACCCTCCCCCAAAAAGTAATGTAATTTTAATTGTTACTGGCCTCTTTTACTCTCTAAGGCATTCCAGTTTGGAGGACAAATTATATGGTCCTTCTGCACACCTACTCGGCTTCTTTGCATCTTTAGGTCTGAACTTTAGCAATATCCTCAGTGTAAATCTTCTTGACCCTTTGTTCATCTGACTAACATATTCATCTTTTAAGGTCCAGATAAACTATAGTAATTCAGGGAGAATTAACTTCTGAATTATCTAATTCTAACAGCACCCTTGGTGTACCTGCATATGAGTATTTATTATCGTCAATGGACATATCAAAAGGAGTGGCATATAAAAGAGCATATGAAAATTAGTCACTGTTATATAAGACAACACTATAAACTTTGAAAAAAGAATCAGATTATATGATGTCTAACCATTTTAGATTAAGTGAGTACTATGCTCTTTAACTGTGTTGGTAACATAAGCAACTCAATTCTCCATCTAGTTTATAAATTCATTTTCTCCCTGAACTAAAAGTCCGACAGCAGCAGCAGTCCCTGGGGATCTGCAGTAACTCTCACTGTTTGAAATAAAAATGGACTTCTTGATTCCCGTTTTTGTTTTTGTTTGCTTTAGAGGCGAGCCCTATTTCTAAAAGAGTGTGCAGAACTTCTTGAGTGCTATTATCAGGGTATTTTCAATTTTTGACTCTAAACAGGAAGATAAACATTCTCACAATTTTGATCTTTAAGAAGAATTCACCAGAAATCTGTCGAAAATAACCCTAATGTGAACATTTAAAGCAGGACTTTAACATTTTTGGGAAAATACATTTTCCTAGGACTCTGCTCTTCCTAGTCAAGGCAAAGCTTTTGAGTGTATCAAAAGCTCGTTCAGCTTTTCTGCTCACAATTATGATTGGTGATGCCTATGTAGGAGGAGGTATAAGCATTGTAAATCTCTTAGAAGAGATATCAAGAGATACTTATTTGGGGAGGAAAACACAAGTAATGACCAGAATGACAAAATTTGAGGTACATTTTTTAATACAAACATTACAAAATTTGCCATGTGTCTTGTGACTCCAAC
>NW_011909464.1:0-1486 GCF_000151845.1 Pteropus vampyrus | reverse complement strand
CTTTGAACTCTGCCAGAGGATAATTGGAAGCTGGTGGTTTTAAATGCACAAGGCCGGACCAGTGGCATTTATAGCACAGGAAAGGTTACTGCTGGCAGCTTGGGATTTCTGCACTGCATTTTAGGAGACTCTCAATCATATTTTACCCCTTGAATCTGTGAAAAAGTAGACTCAACACGTAATGACCAATAGAATTTTGCTCGCAGCCATAATGGGTCTGTGCCAAGTAGAAGGAAAATGTCCTATAGCCTTCCTATTGGTATCAGAGTAAGGGATTCTGAGAAAGCCAGTGGGGTTAAAACATCTTCCCCACTAGAGGCTTTATAGGTGGAACTAACGGTAATAATAATAATGACAGTAAGAGTCGCCATCTGTTGGGCTCCCGTGGTGTACCTGACACTAAGTGCTGTGTAGACGTTATCTCTTCTCATCTAACAACCACCCTAGGAGTTCAGTATTATTCTCCCTGTGTATTCAGTGAGGAAACAGGCTTGGAGAAGTAAAGAAACTTGCTCAAGGTTCCACAGCTATAAAGGGCAGAACGGGAGTTAGAACCTGAAGTTGTCTAACTTCAAAGCCCACACTCATTCTACCCCTCTGGCCAAGCAAGCCACAGGGAAGGCCTTCAGGCTCAAATGAGAACTTGAATCCCCAAAACTTGAGAGTGTGATCTTCTCAAAAGGAAGCTTACCCAGTTTGAGGGGATTTTGTCCATTCCTGTCATTGCCCCTTGTAAGAGAGACATCTCTATTAGCATGAAATTAATAATTCTACATTCTTTTTCCTCCTCTCCCTTCAAAAACAGAACAAAACAAAAAGATCCCTCCCTATGGATGAGATATGCAGACATAGCAGGTATGCATTTGCATCCACCTCAGTACTTGGGTTCAAGAAATATTACACTTTGTGTGTTTCTCCCAATCAAATTTGAATCTGCTCTGAGCTCCAGGTGTGTGGGGAATTCAATGTCAGCTATTACTGGGCTCCCTCTACCTCAGGTTATACCGAATTCATTGGTGGTTTGATGAAGTCGGATCACTGGGAGAGGGTCTACCCCAGGCATTGTCCAAATCTCAGGAGTCATTGAATTCTGTCACTCTGTCATACCTGGGCCAGCCGGGGCATGGGACCTTTGCTTTTGGGCTGCCCCGAGAAATCTCTTTTGAAAACCAACTGAGTACCCAACATCTGGCAAATGCATACCCCTCTAAGTTTAGAAACATCATTTGAGTGAGTAAAAACCATAGCTTATACAGGAAAGCTACGCAGGAAGGGAGAGGGAGGGAGGAGAGGAAGTGTGAATACTTATTTCAACCCATAAACTCAGGTGTGTAAGACATGTAACTTTCTATATTTTTATATAATCTCCACATGCCAGAAGCTCAGTGTCAGTCAATTCAGGATCTCCTTCTCTATCCCTAGATTAAGCAAAAAAAAAAAAAAAAAAAAGGGGGGGGGGTGGGGGCAGAGGGGGTGCAAAGCATGG
>NW_011909463.1:0-1978 GCF_000151845.1 Pteropus vampyrus | reverse complement strand
ACACACACACACACACACACACACACACACACACACACACACACACACACACGAGTGCATGTAAAACAGGTAAAATCTAAATAAGGTTTGTGGAGTGTACCAAATCGATTTTCTGGTTTTGATAGTGCATTCTGGTTACACAAGATGTTACCATGGGGTGGGGGCAGTAAGGATACACATGCATCCCTGTACTATTTTTGTAACTTCAGGTGAATCTATATTTCTAAATAAGTTTTCAAAAATTCCAAAAGATGGACCAAGTCATAACCATTTGAACATTAACATTTAGTCACAGGTATTTTTTTGAGGAAAACCATTTCCTCATTTCTCATCAGACAGTCACAAATGAATAATGGTCATTTTTCTCAATACTATGACCCTGATAAATGATCACAACTCAGGAATATCACAATTTTCCTCATTTCCAATCTTATATTATTTACTGGCTTAAAAAAATAAAAACCTAGAAATCATTCACTACGGAGAGCAGGGTAGAAAGTAGGCAAGCTTCCAAATGAATGGACAGGAAAAACAGGTATGGAAGTGTAATGGAACAGAGGAAGGGTGGTTTTATAATTCTCATTAGCTTCAACAGTCAGAAAAGGTGACCTATGTCCCCTCCTGCCCCGGGCTAGGGCTCCAAGCTGGTATATAATTCACTATAATATTCTTTTTTCTTTTTTCCACTTTGAACAAGAATGTTCTTTAGTTGTACAAAGCACTATAATTTTATCAACATTCTTCACTCATTTCAACAATCTTCACTGTCTTCATTAAACAAATTAACAGTGTCAAACTATACTTCACTACCTGTCAGCCTCCTTAGAGACAAATATGTGCTTGGAGTACTGAATGGAAAGAAAAAAACTAAGAAAGGTCAACAGAGATACTTTAGAAGGAGTTAAAAAAGACGGTTGGTGTGTGGGATGGGGAGGGATTAGATTTCTGAGCACCATCGATTTCCCTTAAGGTTCAGAGAAGTTTACAAAACCATTTTTAAAAGACATGAGATCAGAATCAAGAAATCAGAGGAAGCTGCACTTCGGGATATTAAGCAGGTTATCAAAGTTTCTGGACTGGCAGAAGTGAGAAAAGGCGGGAGAAAGTGGGAACGGGGAGTAGAAGAGAGGTAGAAGAGAAACAAGTGAGAAGCACAGGAGAAAGCTGTGCCTAGAAGAAATAAAGTTTGGAACTTGTCATGAATTGGAAGAATGAAAAGCTGTAGTCACAAGTCTGGGAGATGGACTACAAGATGAGAAAGCCTGGAATTTTATACCTTCCAGGTGACAATAAATCCTATTGGCAGAGAGCAAGGTATATATAAGACTAAACCATCTTCTAAGAGTAAGACACTGGCACATTTGACTAATTCCACCGTATACTGCTGATTAAAAAGCCTATGTGCCCACGGTACAGCCACCCCACAGGCCAAATGCCTATAAGCCATATAGAAGGGCCCCAAGCCAAGTGGATCTGTAAAAAACAATATTCAATTGTTACTGTCAAGTAAAGAGACCACAGAACACATTTCACTGTTTTCCCACGGCTTTTTAGTAGTTTCCTAAAGGTAAGCCATTCTGACCACTTGTAATAAGCTGTATTGCCAAATACTGTACAAATAGGCTGACCGTGATCTAAACCTCAATTTTTCCTGAGCCTTTGACTGCCTCAGTGATCTAGAACACAGCAGGTGGGAGAGAATTGGGAATCAAAAACTGCCTAATCATATACATAAGTAAACAAAAGAGATCAAATCGATCGATTAAATTATCCATTCAGAATTCCTTTTGCCAAAAGGTCATAACCTTTAGACCGATTAAGCATAACAGGATTTTGCTACTCAGATGCTCTGAGTCTGGGAAGTGCTGGTTTTGATCTTCTCAGGCTCTTCTGCCTAAGGTGCTCTGTCCAGTAGGAAAAAGCTTCACATAAACATATACCACATTCAGAGTAGTACCTTTCAAGGTGCCACAGTTTC
>NW_011909462.1:0-2509 GCF_000151845.1 Pteropus vampyrus | reverse complement strand
CTTCTAAGAGTTCTATTTTTTCGGGTCCTACTTTTAAGTGTTTAATTCATTTAAAGTTACTTTTGTGAGTGGTCTAAGATAAGGGATAAGATATTTTCATATGAATGTCCAATTTCCCAACACTATTTTTTGAAGAGACTGTCTTTTCTCCATTGAGTTTTTTTGGCTCCCTTGTCAAATATTAGCTGAATGTATATGCTTGGTTTTATTTCTAGTCTCTTGATTCTGTTCCATTGATCTATGTATCTTTATATGCCAGTACCATATTGTTTTGATTACTGTAGTTTTATAGTATAGCATGAAATCAAGAAATGTGATGCCCCCTGCTTGGTTTTGCTTTCTCGGGATTTCTTTTGCTCTACGTGACCTTTTGTGCTTTCATCTAAATTTTAGGATTTGTTTTTCAACTTTTGTTAAAAAAAATAATAATACCATTGGAATCTTGATAAGGATTCATTGAATCTATAGATAGTTTTTGG
The DNA here is from genome assembly GCF_000151845.1 of Pteropus vampyrus. Lineage (NCBI taxonomy): Eukaryota > Metazoa > Chordata > Mammalia > Chiroptera > Pteropodidae > Pteropus > Pteropus vampyrus. The sequence goes on along the minus strand of NW_011909462.1, from coordinate 2,030 downwards.
TACTTTTGACATTTTAACAATATTCCTCCAATCCATGAACATAAGATATCTTTTCATTTATTTGTACTTTCTTGGATTTCTTTCATCATGTCTTATAGTTTTTAGAGTAGAAATCTTTCACCTCCTTGTTTAAATTTATTCCTAAGTATTTTATTATTTTCGATGCTATTATAAGTGAGATCATTTTCTTTATTTCTTTTTCAAATAATTTGTTAGATTATAAAAACGCTATTGATTTTTGCATGTTAATTTTGTATCTTGTAATTTTACCAAATTTGTCAATTAGATCTAACAGTTTTTTGGTGTAGTCTTTGGAATTTTCTCTATGTAAAAACACGTAATCTGCAAATAAAGACAATTTTACTTCTTCTTTTCCAATTCTGATGTTTTTTTAATTTCTTTTTCCAGCCTGATTGCTCTATGTAGGACTTCCAGTACTATGCTGAATAGAAATGATGAGAGTGGGCATCCCTGTCTTGTCTTTATCTTAGGGGAAATGCTTTTAACATTTCACCATAAGTACAATGTTTGCTGTGGGCTGGTTATATGTAGCGTTTACTATTTTGAGGTATGTTCTACATTTAATTAGCTAAGAGTTTTTATTATAAATGGATAGTGAATATTGTCAAATGCTTTTACTGTGTTTATTTGAATTATTTTTTTTTTATTAATGTGATGTATTCCATTGATTTGCATATTTGAACCATCACTGTATCCTGGGGATTAATTTCACTTGGTTGTGGTAAATGATCCTTTTATCATGTTTCTGAATTCGGTTTGCTAGTATTTTATTGAGAACTTCTACATCTATATTTATCAGGGATATTAGCCTATAGTTTTTTTCTGGTATGTCCTTTTCTAGCTTTGGTGTTGGGGTAATGTTGGCCTCATAAAATGAGTTTGGCATTATTCCTTCCTTTTTTGGTAGCATTTGAGGACTGGAATTAAATTTTTTGGTAGCATTTGAGGACTGGAATTAAATTTTTAAATGTTTGGTAAATTTTATCAGTGAAGCCATGTGGTCCTGGGCTTTTCTTATTTGGGATATTTCTGATTACTGATTCAATCTCCTTACTACTAATTATTCTATTCAGGTTTTTTATTTATTCCTGATTCAGTCTTGGTAGGTTATATGTTTTTAAGATTTTTTTTTCATTTTTTTTCTAAGTTGTTCAGTTTGTTGGTGTATAGTTGTTTATAGTAGTCCTTTATGATTTTTTGTATTTCTATGCTATCAGTTGTCTCCTTTTTCCTTTATAATTTTGTTGATTTGGGTCCTCTTTTTTCTTTGGTTCATCTAGCTAAAGGTTTGTCTATTTTGTCTAACTTTCGAAGAACCAACTTGGGTAATCTTTTCTGTTGTTTTCCTATTCTCTATTTCAACTATTTCTGCTCTAATTTTCATTATTCCTTCTGTTAACTTTGGGCTCAGTTTGTTCTTTTTCTCTTTCCTTAAGGCATGGATTTGGTGTGATAAATAGTTTTGTATCATGATTGTGATAGAATCAATGTTATAGGAATCTATACATGTAATTAAGTGACACGGATCTATATGCATATATTTACCACAGTCAATTTCCTAAATTTGATTGTGTGCTTTAGTTCTGTAAAATATAAACATTGGGGGAAACTGGGCGAAGTATAGGTAAGATCTCTCTGCATTATTTTTGTAACTTCCTGTGAATCTATAATTATTATAAAATAAGCTAAAAATGAATGAGATTAATTCACTATTATAGTGGGAGATTTTTTTTACATTTCTTTTAATAACTGATAGAACAAGCAAGCTAAAAGGAAGAAAAATAAAATAGGAGAAATGGAAAATAAAACACAATACAGAATACTTGAACAACTCAATTTAAACACTTAATTGTGGATATACACGTATAGCACACTGAACTCTAATATATTATACATATTCTTTTAAAGCATATTTAATTCATACACACACTCACCTGTCCTCATATGGCAACATAAAGCAAATATCAACATATTTCAAAAACAGCTGATCAAATATAAATTAACCATTA
>NW_011909461.1:0-2203 GCF_000151845.1 Pteropus vampyrus | reverse complement strand
TATATGCATTTGTCAAAATTCATAGGACTGTACACTAAAGAGTTAATTTTACTGTATATAAATTATGCCTTAAATTTTGAAATAGAAACATTAAATGATTCTATGAACATCAGTATTGTTTTTTTTAAATTCCACACAATAGCATACATATAAAATCAAGTATATTATTTATAAATCATGTTTATTACTTATATATTTAAAGCAAAATACGATTACAAATCAAAATTTAAAAACTACAAATTCAATACCATTCAAATAAGCAACACTAATTCAGCAAGATGTAGACAATGTTATTTTGCTGAAAACAACATTTGTAGGTGCAGAATCTTTCTCTGAGACCAGCTACCCAACCACCCCCATTACCTAGCACAGAATGCACTTTCCCTCAAGTCTTATCTGCCCTCCTGGATGGTCTTTCCCTTCTACATCCTCACAGCCACTTCACCCCCCAACTCTCCAGCTTTACTTGTTTCTCAGCCTTAGGCATCAGTCGCCAGTCATTTTCTGTTCCCCAGAGCTCTCCTGTTAGATAAGGGAAAATGAGAGCTTCTGATCCTACAACTGGAAAAGGAGGAAGAGAAAGCTACCACATGAGTTTGACTTGAGAACAGAAAATCTGAAAAACAAACTGGGAAAGTTACACTTCTACTGACACAAAACCTTTTTTTTTGTGCTGAGAATGTCTGTCTCTGTCGCAGGACAGAAGAACCCCTTCTATTACCTTAGCCTTAGAGGTACCAGGCTTGAGAGGGCGGGGCAGGGGAGAATGGAGAAGACCCATCCTTTAAAGCCTATTGTCCCATTGTAGGCTCTGAGCCACTTGAAGACAGAGGACTTTAATTAATCTTTGTATCCTCAGTGCCTTGCAATACTTGACATCTGTCAGCCAATCAATGAATGCATAAACGAGTAAATGAATGAAGCAGATTCATTCAATTGTGATGAATAAAGCTTCAATGATTAAATGGTGCAACCCAAATACAACTTGATTTTCGCCTTAATTTATTAGTAGGTGTGACAGGCGTCTGCTTCATGTGCCAACCCTTAATAACATCCAGTGATGCTTGTTTTCTAGATGGAGATCCCAAGTGAAATGGAATCTGGAAGAGGCTTTAGGGACTGACTTTCACAGAGGTTTCTGTCTAGCTCATCTTACTAAAAAGCTTCAGAAGTCCACATATTTTCAAAATAGAAAATACAGACTCTGTAATCTTGGGCAAGTTTGATCATTTCTCTGAGGCTCAATTCCTTCAGCAGTAAAATGGGGATAATAATAGCATTCGCTTAATAGAGTTGGTGTGAGGATTAAACGAATCAATGCATATAAAGAGATTGGCCCAGTGCATGCTACGAAGTAATAATAAATGTTGACTACTACTCCTCCACCTCCTCCTTGTCCTCCTGTTACTACTACGATCAATACTACCACAGCCTTTGCTAGTATTTTTGCTTTCTACTTCCCATTAAGATGTGAGTATAGCTCTGCTTAATTAAAAGAAGTATTCTGAACTCTGACCATTCTCCTTTAAGCTCACTTAGGAGAATATAAAGAATTGCCATCTGGCATAATTTCACTTGGGATCTCCATAGGAAACTATTGATTTGTATTTAAAGTTAAATGGACTAAATTTGAATGGTTTACAAGCTCCTAGGCACAGAGAATTTTTCCTTTAGAGAAAAAAAAAGAAAAACCACTTATTCTCAGGAGGAAAAATGGCGCTAAATTAGAATGTATTTTGGACATAGAGATTCTACACAATTTGTTCTTAAATCTCTAGTCATCTAGGTAAAAAGTGGATTTCCAAAAGGGAGGGGAAAATGGTGCTGTGAGAAATAAGACCTTGCCCTTGGGTCTGGTCTTTGCAGGGGAGGTAGTATAGGCTGATGGTGGCCTGCCAGTGTTTAAGCTGGATTCAGTTTTGAATTGCCTCTCTACTCTTTCCTTACTGGTTTTATGATTGGAGCAAATTATTCTCTTAGCCACCTATTTTATCTTTGCTCAAAGGCAATAAATAACATCTTAATATGAGGATTAAATGAGGTCATACAAGTGGGAAAGAAAGTGTGATTTTAAAAATCTCTTTTCCAATACTTCCACATGAAAGGGTCTCAACAAAGGAAAATTATCCATTTATTTAGGGAAAGATGTTGATGGGCCATCTACTTCTGAGAAACAAAGCCCCATATGCATCTGCATGGGAGC
>NW_011909460.1:0-1578 GCF_000151845.1 Pteropus vampyrus | reverse complement strand
GGAGAGGCCAATGACTGGCCCAAGGCCACACAGCCAGGAAATAAAAGAAATGGTAGACTTGCCCCCAGAACTGGGGTGCTTTGTGCCCTCCCCTGCAGCTGGCCGCCCCCCACTCCCGACCCGGGGACAGTGTCTTTGCCTCCATGTAGCTCAAAGCCCAGTGGGCAGACTGCGGGGGTGGGGGGCTGCGGAGAGAGGTGGGCAGAACGCGCAGGGCCTGGGGGGAAGGGCCATCTGGTGGGGGGCTCGGGCAGCGGTGGGGGCACCATGGGGACAAGTCCCAGGGGTCGCTGGGGCGCAGAGTTTGGGGCAGGAGGCGCTGTCTGGGAGGGCGGTGCATCGTCTGAGCAGGGCCAAGAACTGCACGGCAGGTGCTGGGCCCAGAAAGAGTGCCAACAGAATTGGGGTTCAGCCCTCAAAGAGGGAGGTGCTGCGAAAAGGTCACTGGGAAGGGAGGACCTGGGTGGGTTTGGGACAAGTTGCAGACAGGAGGTGGCCCGGCAGGGGTAGCTGGGCCGAGCAGGAGCTCAGACGAGGCTGGCGGGAGGGGGCGCTGTGGTCCTGGGACCTGGGACCTGGGACCTGGGGGCTTTGCGCTCAGAAGCAGAGAACAATGGCTCTGGGGCTTCTGAGAGGAGGCTGGGGGACCGTCCGGGCTGAGGAGCCCCCCGCCCCGCCTCTGCAGAGCTGGTCTGTAACAGAACCTTTGACAAGTACTCCTGCTGGCCAGACACCCCTCCCAACACCACGGCCAGCATCCCCTGCCCCTGGTACCTGCCGTGGTACCACAAAGGTAAGTGCAGAGGGCATGCGAGGGGTTGGTCCAGGGGCCCAGCCGGGCGCGGGGCGCTGACCAGAGCCCGTCCCCCAGTGCAGCACCGTTTCGTCTACAAGAGGTGCGGGCCCGATGGGCAGTGGGCACGAGGGCCCCGGGGACAGCCATGGCGAAACGCCTCCCAGTGCCAGCTGGAAGATGACGAGATCGAGGTCCAGGTCAGCCCAGCGGTGGGCGCAGCAGGGGCCGGTGGGGGTCTGCTGAGGCGGCCTCACCCCACCCTGACCAGCCGCCGCAATTTGCAGAAGGAGGTGGCCAAGATGTACAGCAGTTTCCAGGTGATGTACACGGTGGGGTACTGCCTCTCGCTGGGGGCCCTGCTCCTGGCCCTGGCCATCCTGTTGGGCCTCAGGTACGCCTGCCGCCCAGCACACGGTGGGGGCCGCGGTGGGCGGCAGGTGAGCGGCGGGGTCACTGACCCGCTGTCCTGGTAGCAAGCTGCACTGCACCCGAAACTACATCCACGTGAACTTGTTCGCATCCTTCGTGCTCAAGGCGAGCTCCGTGCTGGCCATCGACACGCTGCTCAAGACCCGCTACAGCCAGAAGATGGGTGATGACCTCAGCGTGAGCGTCTGGCTGAGCGACGGGGTGAGCCGCCGGCCCCGGCCCTGGCCCCGACCCCCGGCCCCCGGGCGCAGGGGGCCATGAGACCCAGGCTCACTCGGGCTGCCCCCGCGGCCAGGCTCTGGCCGGCTGCCGGGTGGCTGCGGTCTTCATGCAGTACGGCGTCGTGGCCAACT
>NW_011909459.1:0-1628 GCF_000151845.1 Pteropus vampyrus | reverse complement strand
CACTTAACAGCACAGGTCTTCACTGCGGCCCCAGGGACGGCCATCCAGGTCCCCGCTGTCTCCACTGGCAGAATGAAGAGCCAGGGGCCTCTCTTCGTCCCATCCTTTGAACAGACCGGGGGTGGGGGCGTTGCATAAAAGAATGGGGTTTGCCAGAGTGCCACTCAGGAAGTCGTGACTTCGCATAGCTCTCGTGAATGGGGGCAACACGGTTGTTGTCATGCCTGGGTTCCCGGCTGAGGCGGTCCCGTGACTCCGGGTCTGTGTGGCATGGAGGCGCGCGCCCGCCTCTCCTCCAGCTCCGCCTGCGTGACTCTCACCCGCGGCCCTTCGTCTCTGGTAGGGTGCTATCGTAGCCGTAACTGGCGACGGCGTAAATGACTCTCCGGCTCTGAAGAAGGCGGACATTGGAGTTGCTATGGGGATTGCTGGCTCGGACGTGTCTAAGCAAGCTGCCGACATGATTCTCTTAGATGACAACTTTGCCTCCATTGTGACTGGAGTAGAGGAAGGTGAGAGCGTTGAACTCGTCCCGATACTTCCGTTCAGTATCCGTTTCTGTACCGCGGTGGGATGTGTGCATGGCTTAGTCTGCCTCTGTCAGCCGTGCGGTAAGGAAACTTTGCTTTCACAGGTCGTCTGATCTTCGATAACTTGAAGAAATCCATCGCCTACACCCTGACCAGTAACATTCCAGAGATTACCCCCTTCCTGATATTTATTATTGCAAACATTCCGCTACCACTGGGCACAGTCACTATCCTCTGCATTGACTTGGGCACGGACATGGTAAGTGGCCGTCACCGCGTCCTCACATCCGAGGGTTAAGGCGGGACATGGTGCTCACCACTGCACTCCGGGGGCACGTGATCGCCGCTCGGAGAGTCTCAGTAGTGCTGTCCAGCGAGGAATCGGTGTTCTCTAGGGCAGCTGCCAACACCTAATTCATCAGATAGAAATCTTCCCTTTTCTATAATATTTGTTGTGTTTTTTTTTTTGTGTGTGTGTGTGTGTGTGTGTGTGTTTTCTTTAAATGCAATCTATAATACCATCTCATGGTATGGGAAGGCAAGGATTTTACAACAAAAGGTTCACAGTGTCAGCTCCTGGTTCCTAATAACTTTAAATCCCTTCCCCCCAGGTTCCCGCCATCTCCCTGGCTTATGAGCAAGCTGAGAGCGACATCATGAAGAGGCAGCCCAGGAACCCCAAGACGGACAAACTCGTGAACGAGCGGCTGATCAGTATGGCCTATGGACAGATTGGTGAGCTGGCAGATTGAGCTCTGTAGGGGGGCATCTCCCTCCCATTTCTCAGACTTCAGAGCTAGGGTGTCTTCCAAATCTATGATGCGCCACGGCACAGGGTGAGACTGGAGATTTTTTAAGATTCTTTTCTATGTGAGAAGAAATCTTTTGCTAGCTGCCCAGTTTTTTTGTGGGAATTACAGTCTTGAGACTGAGTGCCTAGACCCCCCCTCTGTCCTGAGCCTCTCGGAACACCAGGTGTAGTCCTGGGGTGCGGCCTGCCCTTGGGGGACGCACGTCAGCTGTCACTAACTTAGAAAGGGAGGCTTTGAAAAGTGATCTGGGTTTGAAGGTCTGGTTGAGGTCACCCAGCTTCCACTC
>NW_011909458.1:0-2273 GCF_000151845.1 Pteropus vampyrus | reverse complement strand
ATCGTGAAGATCTTCCCAGCTCACCCAGTTCAAAACCACAGGCCCTACATGCCGCTCAGGTTCGCTCCGTAGCACGGGTCACCACGCAATTTACCGATAGCTCTGCATTTATCACCTGGCCCCACCCCGCTGCCACTAAGCGGTAAGCCACACGAAGGCAGAGACTTTGGTTGTCTGTCCTCGCCGTATCCCCGGTGCCCAGGACCCCGAGGCACTTGGCACGCATTTGCTGTCTGAATAAATGGATCACAGGATCGGTATGTCACAGGAGCTCTCAAAGGCTTCTGCGTGGAGGAAGATGGAGGGGAGGGGTAAAAAGCCATATGACAGGGAAGCAGGCCTCCACAAGTGACAGTGAGGGGACAGTGAAACCCAGAAGCCTTAAACTGACAGCTTCAGGCATCCCAGCTGCCGGGCTGCCAGGTGCCACAGATGGGTGTCAGGCACCTACCTTCTCTGCAGCTGGCTCTGTGGACAGCTGAGAGACTGGGGACTCCTGACTTTCCGGGCCACACTGCCTCTGGTGGCCCCCACTGCGGAGAATGAAGCACCCGGAGCTGGAGCCCCTCCCTCGGGACAGGACGGCGGGCTGGGCCAGTGCGGCCACATCACCTCCTCACCCTCCCACCCAGCAACACACAGCTCAGGGGCTTTTCAAAGTTTTCGGCCTAAGACCCACAGTAAGAAATCCACTTCACGGAAATGGCTCAGCACGTGCGACCACGAAATTAAAACCAGGTTCCGCAGCCACGACTGTCCCTAGTCTACGTGATGCCAGGCTGCTTTCTACCTTCGCCCACGAACACCGAAAACGCTGGTTGACATCCTAAGTCGATTTCACGCCGCCTCGTAAAGCCTGTGCTGCCATTTGAGAGGCGCTGCTCGGCACTCTCCGCTGCCCCCACGAACGGCCAGGGTCGTCCTTGTAGAAAAGTCAGTCACATAATTCCCTGCTCAAACCCGTCAACTGTCACAGAGAAGCAAATCCAAGCTCCCTTCCGTGGCCCCAACGCCCTGCGTGATCTTGCCCTTGCCTCTCCCTCACTGTGCACTGGGCCAGGTAGCCACCTGCGGGGCCTGCAAGCCCCAGCCCGCCTCAGGACCTCTGCAGGTCACCTACTTTCCCCGAGGCTTCCATTAGGTATGAATCCCCCCAGGGGCAGGTTCCCCTACCGCCCCATCTTAAAGCATCCCCAAGCCCCTTCCCAGTCACCATCACATTTCCCTGTTCTATTTCCTCTGTGGTTCCCTCGGGATCTGGAACCCCCTAGTCTAGAACATAAGCTCCCCGAAGGCCCCCCAGCCCTTCAACCAAAAGTGGAGATAATCACACCAACTTCGCACGTGAAGGGGCTATTCTCTGTCTTTTTAAAAATTCACGTGGTTGTCCCAATACCTAGAACAGTGCCTGGTATGAAGCTAACAACATAGTGCAAAGAATAACCCAGTGGATGAGCTGGTGGAACCAGGTCACAAACCTCAACCCAGTGAGCCTGACTCAGCCCCAACCAGAGAGGGGTGGCCTCTGGGACACCGAGGACAGACAGGGACTGTGGCCCAGGCAGGGGCGGGCCCACAAGCCAAGCTCCCCAGACAGCAGTGTCCATCCGGGCTTCAACAGGGTGTCCTGCGGCCACGAGGTGCTCTGCAGCAGTGGCTCCACGGCTTTGGGGACAGAAAGCTTCCCCAGTGAGCTGCTCCACAAATGGAAAGAGGGGGCCCTGAAGGCCGCAGCTGGGTGCATCTATGCTGCACCCAGGAATCTAACCCGTCAGCCAGTCAGGACAGCAGAGGCGACTCCACAGCTCTGCGGCTGGAGGGAGCGAGAGGGCCCGAGGCGAACGGCCTCAGGCCTGGCTTCTAACTGGCTCGATGCCCCTTGAGCAAAGCGTCTCCCCGGCTCACCTGTTTCCTCCACCTGTTAAAGGCAGAGTTGGCCTAGGGTATGAGAACTCATTAGGCCTAAGGAGCGCTAGATCCTTCTCCAAGGACGTCACATACATTTTCACTTCATCTTCTCAACTGCGCTGTAAGGCAAGATTTATCGTCCCCGATTAAGAAACGAGGAAACCGGACCTGGGGGAGTAACTTGCCCAAGGTCACGGTGCGGGAGAGCGGGGAACCAGGACGGCCCCCCTGGGTCTCCTGGTGACAAGGAGCCGTACTCTCGTTCTTGGGCGCCGCGCTGCAGCACTCCCAGCGCCAGGCCGCGTGGCACAGTGGGCAAGAGCCCGACCTGGCGCGCACAGCTGCACCGGTTCAAGCCCCAGGCG
>NW_011909457.1:0-2649 GCF_000151845.1 Pteropus vampyrus | reverse complement strand
TTAGAGGGCCTCACCAGAAAATTAGTGCTGGAACTGAGGGATATTTGATGAAATAGAAATGAATTTGGGAGCAAGATAAGGGCCGGGCCAAGGAGCAAAAGAGAAGAGCAGTGCAAGGACACTGAGTCGAAAGAGAAAAGTTTGAAGAGACTCCAGGAGTATGCTATGGCTGAGAGGCATGTGGGGAGAATGATGATGATGCGGCTCAAAAAGGAGGCAGGGTCACATGAAGAAGGATCTTCCAACTTAGAGAGCGAGGAACTACTTAATTATTTTGAGGGGGGGAAAAAAGGCACATTCATGAGAAAAACTGCCTCAGTGGCAATCAACTATAAGAGATGAGACTGATGGCAGGAAGCCATTTTAATAGCCCAGACAAAAGAAAACGAATTCTGGAATTAGGCAATGTCACCCAGGATCATAAAAAGAGACACATGAAAGAGGCATACACAGGTGGAAACTTTCTGACTGACTGAATGCATGAGGTGAAGAATGTAGAAAAATGTGAGTTCTTTTTTTTCTGCAGGGAGAAGATGAGTTTTGGGAGGTTTCAGGCAGAAAGACACATAAAAAAGTACAAACTCTAACCCAAACTGCCTGGTTTACAGACCTGGTTTTGCCACTGACTTGTGTGATCTCAAAGGAGACATCTGACCTCTCAGTGCCTGCTACTTCATCTATAAAATAAGGATAACAGTACCCTTCTCACAGGGCTGTTACAAAGATTAATGAGTTAACATTTATAATGTACACAGAATAGTGTCAACAGAACATAGTGAGTGCTTACAATTGTTCGTAAATAAACTTAAGATGGGAAACAATTTAAAGAGATTGACCAGAGAGGGAAAAATCGAAGATATGAGAAAGGATATAAAATTTGGGACAAGATCCAGAAAGGGGCAGGATGTGGGCAGGGGAGGAGGGGAAAAGAGGCCAGATGAATGGATTAGTCTCGGAAAAAAGCAAGATGATTCTTTCTGAAGTCAGAGCAGGAGACAAGATGGATGAAGATGTGCCAGTAGGCAGGGCTGAAAGATGAGGGTATTTAAACTACAGCCTCCATTTTCTGGTGGAATAAGGGAAGAAGGTTCTGTGATAAGGACTGAAGATAAATGGGAAGGTAAAAGGGTAGTACTTGAAGAAAATGCTAACAGTCTAGAATTATGCCTGGAAGGGATGAAAGAGCAGATCAGTATGAAAGCTCAGCTGAAATTGGATAGTATAAATTCATAGTGGTAACAACCAGTAGTTTTTTAATTTCTCCAACAGCATTAAGCTTGGATATAGGACTGAAGGCATTTATTTGGAATAAAAGTTGGAGATTTATAGGGAAAGTGAGCTGAATGTACAGTTGAAGAAAGAAGCTGAAGATGCTATAATAAGAGGATGTAGTTGAAGTTATACAAAAGGGGATCTAGATTTAATGGGAAGAAAGTAGTAAGTTAGGAAAAAGGGAAGGAATAGTTACTTCAGTAATAATGGCATTAGGAAGTAAGAGCTTAAGAGCTAAGGATAAGATGTCACACAGAAGATGGGGTACGAGAATTAAGATGTAAAGATGGAGCCAAATGGTGACCACAGGGTCCAGGTGATGATGACGATCAGGTCTAAAGGGTGACCAGAGAAGTAGCTGCATAGAGCAGAAACAAGAATAGGAATCAAGCAAGTTGAGGAACAAGAAGCTACTATGTTTGACGGATACATAAAAGGAATATTTACATAAGGTACCTTATATCAAAATTATTCCTTTCATTTTTATTTGATAAATTGAAAACTGAAATTTGATTTAAATTCAAGACAAAAAAATCATCTAAACATTAGAAAAGACGCCAATAACTATTCAAATACTCACTATAAAACGATGAAGTCCATAGTATAACAGGATATCTGCTAAGGTAAAGTTATATCCTGTAAGGTAGACTTTATCTTCAAGATATGAATTAAGATCCTATAAAAAAATAAATGAAATATTAATTTAAAAACAGTAACAATAAAGTTAATTACCATTATCATTTGACCTTAAACATTTAGAAGTCTATTAGAAATCAGAGGATTGACATTTAATAAATTTAATCTTTGATATTAATAAATTCAGATTCATTCAAAATCACAAACCATACCAATCACCTCTTTTAAAAAAATTGGGTAAACATTATTAGCCTTATTTTATTTTAAAGAAATAAGGAAACATTAAAAATGATATTTCAAGTGATCAGTTTGGATTTCTAATTTTTATTTGTGGGGGAACATTTTGTAAATCAAACCATGTTAGATTTACTTTTTTCCATTAAAATATAAAAATCTCAACAATTTCTATTTCTTAAGAGAATTATAATTTATTGGTTTGTTGCATTTTTTATATATGTATAAACATTTTTAATTGCAACAGAATATATGTAACATAAAATTTACTATCTTAACCAGTAAGTATTAAGGGTATTCACAGTCTTGTGCAAACAATCTTCAGAAATTTTTCATCTTGCAAAACTAAAACTCTATACCTATTAAACAACTCCCCATTTCCCCTACCCCAGGTCCTGGCAACTACCATTCTGCTATTTCTACTTTATACTACATATAAGTGGGATGGATCATATAGTATTTGTCTTTTTGAAACTAGCTTATTTCACTTTGCATAGTATCCCTAAG
>NW_011909456.1:0-2503 GCF_000151845.1 Pteropus vampyrus | reverse complement strand
CCAGGTCATATTTAATATTAGATTTTGTGACAGGTTAAGCCTGTTTTTATTTTCTACATGCAATAAGTATTACAATATTTTTCTTTATTGATAATGATCAGCTTATCTTTTAAGAGCAGATGTTAAACATAACTGTATTAATCTTAATGAACTTTTATTCATTAAATTTATTGGGCTGATGGTTAATAAAATTATATAGGTTTCAAGTATACAATTCAATAATACATCATCTGTATATTGCTTCGTGTGTTCACTACCCAAAGTTAAATTTCCTTCTATCACCATATATTTGACCCCCTTTACCTTTAACTGCCTCCTCCCTCCCCAGCTTTCCCTCTGGTAACCACCAAATTGTTGTTCGTATCCAGTTTTATATTCCACATATGCATGAAATCATATGGTTCTCAATTTTTTCTGACTTATTTTTTCTGACTTATTTCGCTTAGCATGTTAATTACAAGATGCATCCATGTTGTTGGAAATGGCAATATTTCATCTTTTCTTATGGCTGAGTAATATTCTATTGTATATCTATACCACATCTTCTTTATCTTTCATCTATCATTGGCACTTTGATTGTTTCCATATCTTGGCTTAGTTCTAATGAGACATTTAAATCCAGATTTAGAACTCACAGAAGAACACTGAAACTGCCATTATGAGCCAATAGTTTAAAATTGGAAGGGTCCTCTGACACTTTCTTGTAATGAGAAATTTAGTTTTCTTTTATTGTTAAAAATCAACTCTTTTAAAATTTGTATTTGAGGCATCATCAATTAAAAAAGATGACTAGAGAATAAGTTGATTTAGATTTAGGTTATTGAATTATTTCTCCTTACACATTTATGGGGTGGTAATTTTCTGTTGTTTAGTCATAGAGATCTTTGAAAAATAAATTCAGTTTGCTATTTTAAATGCTAAATAAATATGTGTTTGGTGATTGGCATGAGGATCATTTAAATATATCTTTAAAATTAAGCGTTACATATGTTAAAGAATTAAAGTTTTTGTCATTCTAAAAATCTGTAGGTAAAGCCTATGGAGAGCTAATTAATTTTTTTAAATAGAAAAAGCAATTTTATTTTTAGGTAAATGTTAAGGTATCACTAAAAATATTTGTAGCCATGTTTATTACAGAATTTTTAATGGTTCAAAAATTCAGACAAGTAGGTATCCTCAATTTTCTCTTTAAACTGAGAATTAGAAGAATGAAAAGAAATTTTTCCTGTATTCCATGTTGTACCAGATTTTAGCTACTTTTCCATGGAAAATCTTTCCTGTATTCCATGTTGTACCAGATTTTAGCTACTTTTCTTATGGAAAACATCAACACAAAAATCTCATATTTTGTCAATTAAAAATTATATAGTTCTATAGTGGTGTGACAGAAAGCATTTTTTTTATCATAAAAACTAGATTAAACAAAACATAACACTACTGGACTTTTGAGTTTTAAATGTTTAGATGACAAAAGTTCATTTAAGATTATTCTCTTCGAAGTTAAAGTTTAGCTATAGCATATGACTTTCCATAAGTTCCCTTATAAGGGAGATTCTTTGCAGGAAAGGAATGAGAAGGCTTCTGCGGGGGCTAAAAAAATATTTGCCTCGCCACTTTCTAGGTTCTTCTATCTGTGTTAATAATCAAATTAACAGAGATTAACAAGAGAAAAATGTACAAAGTTTATTACCAATGTACATGCTGGGGGTGTCATAAGATAAGAAAGGGGACAGTGGGCTGAGATTTCAAAGAAAATGGGTAATTTACAGTATGTAACTGAGCAAACAGTTCATCCACCAAGCGCTGCAGGTAGCCAATTGTACTGTCATTGGTGTGCAGTGAAAGAAAGTGGCATTTATTTTATAGCACTGGACAATAAGGAATGGGCAACTTCTGCCGGAGAAAACTGAACTCCCCAACCCAGGGTAAGTTTTTAAGGATTTAGCGGGGACAGGTATGTGGAAGCATTGGCAAGGCAAGTTTTAATTGGAGGACCTTGGAACTTGGTCATTTGTGATAAGGAGCATCAATACTGGATCTTCCTGGACCACTGACCCTTTGCTTCTAAAAGGGCTCCAGTGTTCTAGCTCTGGTATGTCCCTGTCCGTTGGCTCTATGTGTGTATGTTGATGGGGGAGAGACTTTGGCTCTGGGTGGAGTTCAAAGTTCTCCTCTGCATGTGCTTCCACTGCATGACTTGCAGTTTTGGTCTGTTGTTTCTTAAAAGAAACTCAGTACCTCTTTAAACAAGATAGAACCATTTTGAACTGGTTCTGTGGTTATAGGTAGTTGAGGAAGAGCAGAACACACGTAACAGGTAAATTCTTGCTAGGTAGCCCAGAAACTACGGGACGCAGGGTTGGATCTGGCTACCTGGCTCCTGCCTAAAGCCTTTCTATCTAATGCTCAGGTGACTATATTAAGATTCCCTTTTTGGAGCAGGCTCTTCCATCTGAATCTCTTAAGCAGGAAAGGGGGAGTGTCAAAGGTTATTTCTGAATCT
>NW_011909455.1:0-1283 GCF_000151845.1 Pteropus vampyrus | reverse complement strand
GCGGTTTTCTGTCTTCTCCGTGCCTTACGAAGAGAACGTGCACGACGGGACCTTGGCCTCGCCTCCCCGCCTGCTGCCGCAGCCCTCGGGGCTTCTGCAGGCCGCACTTCTACTGGGAACGATTGAAACTTTCCCAACGGGACCCTTGGCCCCTTGGGTGTGGACGAAGCTGAGTCCACAGCAGGGCATCGGGGACACTGGCCTTTCCGAGGCCGGTCGTGCCCCAGGTGCCAGCTGGCAGCCCCTTCCGCGTCCCCGAGCTTCCTGAGAGCGGATCCACCCGCAGGACCCGCAGGGCCTCCGGGCTTCTTCCTGGGCCCTCCCTGTAAAGACCTTCAAGGTCACTGCTTTCTAAACTGCTCCCTTTCCCGGGTCTACGTGAATGCGCCCTTTTCTCCAGTGGCCGTCTTCGTCATCAGTGTCTTTTATTTATTTATTATTATTTTTTTTTTTATGGTGACATTGGTTAACCAAACATCATCAGCATCTTAACTGAAGAACAGTACTTGTGCACATGTCTGCTGAGTGGGCACTCAAAAAGGAAGGAGCCTTCCGGAACTCCTATGGACGAGGACGTGGGGACTAGCCATGTCGCCTTTCTCGACACCCGCCGACTCCACGTGGCTGGGCACTGTCTGGTCGCCAGTAGGCAGGGGTGTCCCTGAATCCTGACCGTGGTTCAAGGCGCCTCACGCAGGTCGTAGGAAGAACGTCCCCGGGGCTCCGTGCTGGACACACGGGGCCTCTGGGGTCCATCCCTGTGGTGAGGCTGCGTGAACGTAGCCCCGCAGCACCAGAGATTTTGCGGGAAAGAACGAGGAATGGATGAGAGTAAACTAAGCACTCGTAGATACAGTCGGAGCTCGGCAACGTCATGACCCTTTTCCTACTTCCTGTCTGTTACTGAAGTTTTGCTTTAGACCGCTAGGTGACATTGTGATGAAAGGTGCTCTTTGCCACCCCTCTGGTCACCAAGACGGATCTGACTAGACTGAGTCGCTGATTAGGTCGCCCCCTCGCTCCGTCAGACAAGGTGACCTTCGCAGCTGGGGAAGCCGCAGCGAGGTCCTGGTCCTGATGTTCTGGGATGGCGACAGTCTCCAGAGTTGCTGGTCACGTGATACCGGGAGCTGGACTTCGGGCCGGGCAGGCGGGTTCTGCTGCCCGGGAACTAGCGAAAAGCAGAAAGAGAGGAGGAGGTCACGAGATGTCCAAGGACATCTGCTGTGGGAGTAAAATGTGATCAAGCGCCCTTGGGGGCGTCGCGCGCCCGGAGCCCTGTG
>NW_011909454.1:0-5892 GCF_000151845.1 Pteropus vampyrus | reverse complement strand
TTATTTAAACATTTAGATATTTATTATTTTCCAGCAGCCTCAAAACCAACTTTAGATCCCATCATTACCGTTGAGGGACTTAGAAAACGGGCAAGTCGCAATCCTGTGGAATCCGCCATGGAATTAAAAGAAAAACGGTCTCGTACTCAGGAAGCAAAAGACATTAGAAGAGCCCAGAAGGAGGCAGCAGGCTTTCTTGACAGGAGCACTTCTTCGACCCCTGTAAAATTTGTAAGCCGAGGCCGCAGGCCTGACGTGATTCTAGAAAAAGGAGAAGTGATTGATTTTTCATCCTTGAGTTCCTCTGACCGCACTCCACTGACCAGCCCATCTCCTTCTCCATCTCTGGATTTCTCTGCCCCTGGGACCCCTGCCTCTCACTCAGCCACACCTAGCTTGCTTTCAGAAGCAGATCTGATTCCAGATGTGATGCCACCACAAGCCTTGTTTCACGGTAAGATTTACCTTTCTTGGGTCTTTTATGTGTGGCACATGATATAAAAGTGTTATGTTTTTACCTTGTGGGTGGTGTGCTCTGCATTTCTTCTTTCCTGTCTTATTCTCTGCATAGACGATGATGAGATGGAAGGTGATGGAGTCATAGACCCAGGGATGGAGTACGTTCCACCCCCTGCTGGGTCAGCAGCTTCTGGGACAGTGGTCGGGGGCAGAAAGAAGGTCAGAGCACCTGAACAAATAAAGCAGGAAGTAGAGAGTGAGGAGGAAAAACCTGACAGGATGGACATTGACAGTGAAGACACAGATTCCAACACATCTTTGCAAACAAGGGCTCGAGAAAAGAGGAAGCCACAGCTGGAGAAGGACAGGAAACCTAAAGGGCCCAAGTATACCCCTGTGAGCATCTATGAGGAGAAGATGCTCCTGAAGAGGCTGGAAGCTTGTCCTAGTGCTGTTGCCATGACACCAGAAGCTCGGAGACTGAAGCGTAAATTGATTGTCAGACAAGCGAAAAGGGATAGGGGATTACCACTTTTTGACTTGGATCAAGTTGTTAATGCTGCTCTTCTGTTAGTTGATGGGATTTATGGAGCCAAAGAAGGAGGAATTTCCCGGCTTCCGGCTGGCCAAGCCACGTATAGAACCACCTGTCAGGACTTCAGAATTCTTGACCGATACCAGGTGAGTCAGCATACACTCTCAAACTCTAGAGGTGGGAGTGGAGGTAGGACAGGCAGCACCATGGGGTGGATACAGTTATGCTGTGACTTTTATTTTTATTTTATTTATTTATTATTTTTAAAAATTTATATATTTATTTTATGGTGACATTGGTTAATGAAATCCAATGTTTTACCTGTACACTTTAATAGTAAGGCATATATATATTTACACTGTGTGTTCACCTCCCATAGTTAGATTTCTTTCTGTCACCACATATCTCACTCCCGTTATCCCATCTACCTCCTCCTCCCCCTTCCACTAGTCTATTGTCCATGTCCATCAGTCTCCGTTTGTTTGTCCTGTTCATTTGTTGCTTTTAGGTTTATATCCCAGATGTAAGTGATTACATATGATTTTCAACTTTCTCTGTCTGGCTTATTTTGCTTAGCATGCTTATCTCGAGGTCCATCCATGTTGTTACAAATGGCAGTATTTCATCTCTTCTTATGGCTGAGTAATATTCCATTGTATATATGTCCCACAGCTTCTTCATCCAATCATCTATCATAGGACACTTCAGTTGCTTCCATGTCCTGGCCACTGTGAATAATGCTGCTATGAACATTGGTGTACACCACTCAGGACTTTTAAAATCCTGAGTAAATTTGGGATAGAGAAGAAAGCAGCAAGAGAAAAAAATACAAAAATTGCTGGGCTTTATTTTTTGAAATTATTCTGTACGAATACCCCTTAATACATCTGAGTTTTTTTTTTCTCCTTTGGGCATTCAAGGCAGAATCTAGACGTTTTCATTGTATTTCTTAGTCCCTGAGTGTAGCTATACATGGTTTGTGTCATAGCTTTGATGACAGTTGTGTTGAGGGAATTAGGTATACCATACTCTGTGTTGAACAGGATTGAAGACATGTAAACAGGTATGGTTAGGAGACAACATGGAGAAAGAGCAGCCAAGGGATCAGTGGTGTCAGTGTTGCTTGAGGTTATTCAGTGGAACCCAAGTCTAAGTGGGCTCCTAGAACAATGAATTCCTCTTGGAACTGCCAGAACATACCTTCACACAGCAGGAATGGAAGGTCTTATTTCCCTGTAACTTTGTTAACACTTTCTGTTAACTAGCCTTTAACTAGTGTAGCTAACTGATGGCTGTAAAGTGAAATCTTGTTTTTTATTTACATTTCTTTGATTATATGTAAGATTAAACATTTTTCATGTTTCCTAGTTGTTTCACTCTGAATTGACTATTAGGATTCTTTGTACACTTTTCTATCCTGTTCTTTGGAAACTAGTGGGCTCTTATTGCAAATGTTCTGATACTTCAGTGATGTACAATGTCTGAGGCTTTTTCTTTTATTGTGTTCAGCATTTGGTATGTGGGCCCTTTCAATTTGAAACTCTCCTTGACTTTTGGAAAGTTTTCATAATTTTCTATCATCTATTTTCTCTGTTCTGTCTTTTTAGAGCACCACGTTTTGGATACTGGATCCTTTGGACCAAGGATTAGCAAACTTTTTCTGTAAGGGGTTAGATAGTAAATAGTTTCTGCTTTGCAGGCCACATAGTCTCAGTTGTAACTATTCAATGCTGCTGTTATAGTGGAAAGCAACACAGATAAGATACAATGAATGGGCATAGCTGTGCTCCAATAAAATTTTATTTACAAAACAGGCTGGATTTGTTATATGAGCTATAGTTTGCCAGTGACCCCTACTCCAAATGGATCCCCGTAATTTTATTTTTTTTCTCCTATTTTCTATCTTCCCTTTCCTGGAAAGTACTAACCTGCCTGCCTGTATCCTAGGAACCAAGTGACTTGGGCCAGGAGCTGACCATTCAGCTAGTAAACTTCCACTGAGTTGGCCTGTTTTCAGGACAATACTTTCATATTTGAGTGTCAGGTGCCCTCTCTAGAATCTCTCTTTTGAGCCTCTCCAGTTTTGCTTTGGTGGGGAAGATCATTTCTGGATGTGGGCAGAGGGGGCTTTAAGAAAGACTCAACTTTAGCAGGACCTGGTGTCTTCGATTGCTGCACTATCCTGAGACTCTGGCATGTAAATCATACTGCTCCCGGCCTGTCTTCACTGCTGCCTTAGGTTTTGGCACTCTGTTCTAAGTTATTTGCCACTTATTCATATGTTTTTGTTGCTGTCATCTGTTCACCTGTTCTTTGTTCCCAAGAGTTTGTCTTTTATCTCTACACTTTATTTTTTTCCCAGCTTTATTGAAATATAACATTTATATTTACATATTTACATTGTGTAGTTGACATAAAATATATTAGTTTCAGTTGTACAGCATAATGATTAGCAATCTATATAACTCACAGAGTGATAACCCCACTAAATCTAGTATCCCTCATCCCCTTACATATTTATTACAACACTGTTGACTATTTTCCTTATGCTACACTTTATATCTCCATGACTATTTTGTAACTATCCATTTGCCCTTTTACACCATCCCACCAACCTCCTCCCATCTAGTAGCCCTCAAAATATTCTCTATATCTATGAGTTTGTTTCCGTTTTTTGTTGTTGTTGTTTATTTTGATCTTTAGATTTCACCTGTACATGAAATAATGTAGAATTTGTCTTTCTACCTGATTTACTTCATTTAGCACAATACTCTGTAGGTCCATTAAGGCAATACCTGTTTCCATCCTGTTCCCTTTAGTCTGTGTGTGTCTTTTAATCTGAAGTGAGTCTCTTGTAGGCAGCATATGTAGGGGTCTTGTTTTCTTATCCATTCAGCCACTCTGTCTTGTGATTGGAGCTCTTAATTCTTTTCAATTTGAGGTACTTGTTGATAGATCTGTAGTTATTACTAGTCTTTATTCATGTTTTTGATACATGTTATTTTTTTCTTAAAGAAGTCCCTCCAACATTTCCTATAATACAGGCTTGGTGTTGATGAATTTCTTTAGCTTATTTTTGTCTGGGAAGCTCTTTCTCTATCCTTCGACTCTAAATGATAGTTTTGCTGGATAAAGTATTCTTGGTTGTAGATCCTGGGTTTTCATCACTTTGAATATTTCATGCCAAGCCCTTCTGTCCTGCAAAGTTTCTTTTGAGAAATCAGCTGCCAGTCTTATGGGGCTCCCTTGTAGGTAACTAACTGCTTTTCTCTTGCTACTTTTAAGATTCTTTCTTTGTCTTTAACCTTTGGCATTTTAATTATGATGTGCCTTGGTGTGGGTCTCTTTGGGTTCATCTTTTTTAGGACTCAACTTCCTGGAATTGTAAGTCTTTTTTCTTCACCAGGTTAGGGAAGTTTTCCTTGGTTATTTCTTCATACAGGTTTTCAACTTCTTGTTCTCCCTCTTCTCCTCAGGTACCCCTATGACATGGGTGATTTTACATCATTTTTGTCCCATAGGCTCCTTAAATAATTATTATATTCTTGGGTTTTTTTTCTTGCCATTCGGATTGCGCGTCCTTCACTTCCCCATCCGCTATATCTGTGGTTTGATCCTCTTCTTCATCCACTTTCCTCTTGGTACACTCTTCATCTCAGATAATGTATTTTTTATTTCTGACTGGTTCCTTTTTATAATTTCCATTTCCATTTTTATGTTTTTTATCTCTTTGTTAAAGTTCTCACTGAGTTTATCTACACTTCCCTTAAGTTCATTGAGCATCTTTATAACCAAGGTCTTGAACTCTGTGTCTGTTAGATGACTTGACTCAGTTTTTTCTGGATCTCTGTCCTGTTGTTTCATATGGTTTCTACTTCTTTGTCTTCCCATTTTGGCTGCCTTTCTGTGTCTGTTTCTATGTACTAAGCAAAGCTCCTAAGTCTCCTGGTCTTATTAGTACGGCTTTGTGTAGTAGGTGTCCAGTGGCACAGTCCTGAGAGGGGTTCAGCTGCAGGCAAGTTTGGCCTCAGCCTGTGTCCCTCTGGGGCCACCTGTTAAGATTCAGCAAGCAATCCACGAATGCTGTGCTTATAGTTGCCTCAGGAAGCCATGCCAGAAACGGAGGCCAGCTTTCATCAGTGTGAGTCTTGGAGGTGCTCAGCAAGGAGCACCTGACTTGCCAAGGACACACCTGGATGTGGCTTGAGTGGGGTCATGAGTTCAAGGAGGCGGAGCTTCAGGGAATCCTCTGGGCGGAGTGACCTTTGTTATCCAGACTGGTGAAGTCTCAGCTATGGCAGCCATATGTTTGCACACTGGGAGGGGGAGGGCTCAACAGAGGAACAATAGATACTGCCTGAACTTCTGCCAGGGAGAAAGCCTTGCCTCTGGCCCTCGCTCCAACAACTCAGTGTCTCCCTGTAAATTTCTGGTGCCCCCCAGAGCAGCAGACCCAGTGCTAATGCTCAGAATGAGCGAGTCCATTACCGTGAGAGTCCTCTAGTGGACACGGCCCCTTTAAGAGGAATGTCTGCAGCTGCCGTAGCCTCTGTCCTACTCAGCCACTTGGGACTGAGCAGCCTCGTGTCTTCGCCCCCTCCTACCTCCTACTGTTGCAGGGTGATTTCTTATTTCTCTCCCTAGTTTTAGAGCTTCTGTTCATCTAGACCCCAGGTGACTCTGCTTGCTGATTGCTCTTCATTTCCATTACACCTTTGATGTGGTCATAAGAACAGATGAACAAAGCCTCCATCATCTATGCCATTTTGCCCAGTCTCTTATACTTTATTTTTTTAATTATGAAATGTGTCATACCCATAGAATAATGCATAGAACTTATGAGTATAGCTTAGAGATTAATAAAATAAATTCTTGTGCTTCTAGTTCCTGGGTTAAGA
>NW_011909453.1:0-1828 GCF_000151845.1 Pteropus vampyrus | reverse complement strand
AATATGTATTTCTTGACTACTCTTACAGACAACAATTTCTCCTTTCTATGAAATTTGTTCTCATCTGCATTCTGGGATAATCACTTGATACTATATAAATTTTCTATCATTTATTTTTATTTTATTATGAAAGAGCTAAACCCTCAACTAAATGATTTAAAAACTTCATTATAATCTCAATATCTAAGATAGTACCTAGTAACCTATTTCTTGTCTCTTATAACTCATTGTGGTACTAGCATTTAGAATGCTACTTACTACATAACAAAGGTTAACAAATATTTATTGCTGATAATGAAGGGTATTACTTAGAAAGAGGGGGTAGGCAAGATGAACAGCATATCTTGAAGAAAGCAAAGCATGTAGAATATTGCTAGTGGAGAGGCTAACCAAATTCAGTAACTTTGGGAGTCCTAAAAGTTTGATGGTATCATCTTTAGTTGAATTGTTCCCTGATGTAAGAAGGAATGAGGAAGGGTCATTTCAATGCAGAGAATGGTATAACCCAAGGCTCAGGGGGTGGAAATGTGTATGAAAGATGGACTAATTTGATAAGAAGAGGAAATTTCTCACTCCATGTGGAGATCATTAGACTGTTACCCATTTCTTTTTAGGGAAAAAGTGAAGTTTCATTTATGTGAAAAAAAAAAAAAAAAAGCTTGGAGGGCTGAATAAAAAGAACCCTACTGCTTATCGCACTATCTTTCTCAGAAATTAAGAGATTTTGGTTAAGAAAAAATAGAATTGGAATATTCGTAGGTATTTAGCAAAATAAGTAAGTACAACTATACAAACTGATGAAAACCTGAGCCAACTTCCCATATTCTTATATCCACATAACAAATTGTATTTCATTTGCCTAAACATATAAATGAACTATTTCTTGATATTTCTGTGTTATAAATATTGTTGCATTACACATCTACACCATTACTTTTATTATTTGGATTTTTTTCCTTCTTTAGTGAGATGTTGTTATTAATCAATATTGTACTGGAAAAGAGTAAAGAAGTTAAAATCCATGGAACTCAGTACTTATAATAAAAAAAAATTTCTTCTTTATTCTTAAATTTTGGGATAAAGAGTCTATAAAATAAATAATTATGAAAGTAGATTCTTTTCTGGTTAACAAAACTCTAGCACTTCAAAACAATTTACATTGGTGTCATAATGATAAACTAATAGCTTGCTCAGATAGTCAGAATAGCATTTGATAATTTGATATACTCTCTTTCTTGGATCCTTAATATGATTCTATTTACGTATTTACATACCTTTTAGATGTTATCATGTTGATCTGAGAGGCTTGAACATTAAATGATGTATTCTGTAAATAACTTTGTCATGTTTTAAGATTGCTTTCTCAGGGTTTTTTTTTTTTTTTAAGTTTTGTTTTGATTCTTTTGGTTTTAATTCTACTTACTTGAAAGCACTCCTAGACTTCTGCTTCAGGACATACTAAGTAATGGAAGAATGAGTTATGAAAAGCAGGCAAGACTTCAAATTATCCTACAAAGTGACAATAATCAAAACAGCATGGTATTGGTAGAAAAACAGACACACAGAACAATGGAACAGAATTGAGAGTTCAGAAATAAACCCCCATATATATGGGCAAATGATTTTTTACAAAGGAGTCCAAAAACTTACAATGGAGAAAGGACAGCCTCTTCAATAAATGGTGCTGAGCATTTGGAAAGCCACATGCAAAAGAATGAAACTAAAAGGCTATCTGTCACCATACACTAAAATTAACTCAAAATGAATCAAAGACCTAAATATAAGACCTGAAACAACAAATTGCATAGAAGAAAACATAGGTACTAAA
>NW_011909452.1:0-1533 GCF_000151845.1 Pteropus vampyrus | reverse complement strand
ATGTCTTTCTCCCTTCAATAAGTTAAGAAGGAAAATTTTCTAAAAATTTAGTAAAAATCATCTCCTGAAATAGGATAATCTTACCAAATAAATATCTAATACATACAACAGAAGAAAATAGAAGATAGTGATTAAAAGCATGGGATTCTGAATTAAGCAGATCTGGGCCTCAAAGAGTTTTCCAATTAGTAGCAGTATCACCATGGAGATACTGCCTCTGTAAGCTTTACTTTTCTAATCTATTAAATAGACAAATTAGGGTGGTTGTAAGGACAAAATTAAATTATAAATAAGAAAATGAAAGTGTACTTAGCAAAGTGAACAAAAGTGACAAATGTTAGTATTCGATAAAGGTTAACTTTCATTCTTAAAAATTGCTATTTTCATTATTTTTTATCAGACCCTAATAATAATACTTTATTTTCATTATTTGATAACCTCTCGGAGTACGAAGATAAATTAAGATATCAGAAATGGTCTTGTACAGTTTACAGCCCATTAGAGGAACAAGACATGCTAACAGATGGTTATAATACAGTGAGATTATTTCTATCATAGTATGAAAAATATACTGTGTTATTTCAAGGGAAGAAGATATTATAGATTAGTTTTACCTCAGAGTGATAGAAGGTAAAGGGTGACAGCTGCTGGAAAGATGAAAGAAAATCTTCATTGATGTTATGACATTTAAGCTTCCTTATAAACTACCTGTATGAGTCTGCTCATTTTCCACAATGACTATTTTAGACGTTATCTATCTCTCCTCACATGTATAATGCCTCCTTTCTTCCCTGTATTCTCACAGATGACAATGCTTCATAATTTTTGGAGAAGAAAGAAGCCATTGGGCTGGAACTCCATTCATTTCATTTTTCCTAATATGCAAACATATCTATGTGAAAATTTATCAATAACCGTTCATTCTTGTTACACTAAAGAAAACTTAAGCTCCATGTGTATTTTAGTTGTTATCTCCACCACCTCCTCTGGAAACTACCTCTTCCTCCTTCTCTCTTGTATATTTAACAACTCCTTTCAATTGGATCCTCCTAGTTGGCTTTTAAACATGTTGCATCTCCTATAGAAAACAGAATATAACAAATATCTCTAGCCACCGCGTGATCTTCTCCTCTTTACAAGCAACTTCTTTAGAGTTTTCCACACTTAACATCTTCTTTCCCTTACCCTCCGATTTCATCTCACTCCGCTCTGGTTTACACCCCCATCATTTCAGGTTAATAGCTCTTTTAAGGTAACAAATAAACCTCATTTGACTAATCCAAACAAAAATATTTCTTACTTGATATCTTAGGAGCATTTGTCACACTAACTATGCTCTGTTCCTTAAAATACTTGTTTTCTTGGCTTCCACGACACAACGCTTCTTTTACTTCCAAACTGATTGCCTCTCTATCTCCTATGTTTGCAATTGACCCCTACTTGGCCACTGAATGTTAAGATTCTTGAAGTTTCATCCTCTTCTTATGCTATATGCTCCATAGGTGATGTTATCCATACCCATGACTTTACTTG
>NW_011909451.1:0-2083 GCF_000151845.1 Pteropus vampyrus | reverse complement strand
ATCAATTACAGGCTTTGAACCCGATTCGGGTCAAGCGCTACCTTCTCCAGGAAGCCATCCCAGAACCCCCAGTGCATGCTCGGTGCCTTTTCCTGTGTTCACACAGCCTCCTCCACGTACCTACACTGCACGCCATACCTGCTCCTTGAGGACAAGTACTATATCTTTCAACTCTGACTCCCAAGGAATATCTGTATCCCAAACTATGTCTAGTACTATATCTGCCTGGCATAGAGTAAGAGCTTAATAAATGGTGAATGGATGCATGAGTCAATAGCTTGGGTATATGTTAGTCAACTGCTTACCCATTTATAAGTCTCTTCATTTTCTTCTATTGTAGACATCATTCTATTGTTGGAGACAAGTAACACCCAATTAATATGTCAATAAATATACCATATTGTAAAGCCTATGGCTTGATGTGAGAAGTCAGGTAGCTCTAGATATGAATATTTACTTAGTTTACAGGAAACTGTTCTTACCTTTGTTCTCGGCCTAAACACCGTGTGAGCAGATCTTAAAGATGCAGGCCACAGGCTTTCTTCTTGATAATAAGTAGTGGCTCTTGTTTAAACTTAAATTAGTCAGGTGAGTCTGTGCTCTAAAAAGAGACCTTTATACAAAGTAGCCCACAGTGTTCCAGGCTGCATTTCTCGTGAACCTAAGTAGTTAGTTGGGTCGGTTTTTGCTCCTGCTCGTTGGGGTTTCAGTCAGGCAGCCCAGTAAGTCTATTCACATTTAAGGTGAGGTGTTAAGACCCAAAGACACGGAAAACAAATTGACGGTCTCCAGTGGGATGGGGGGCGGGAAGCTGGGTGGAACAGGCTGAGGGCTAAGAAGTACAAATTGGCACTTACGAGTTAGTCACAGGGTCGTGAGATACAGCAGGGG
The DNA here is from genome assembly GCF_000151845.1 of Pteropus vampyrus. Classification (NCBI taxonomy): domain Eukaryota; kingdom Metazoa; phylum Chordata; class Mammalia; order Chiroptera; family Pteropodidae; genus Pteropus; species Pteropus vampyrus. The sequence goes on along the minus strand of NW_011909451.1, from coordinate 1,192 downwards.
GAATACAGTCGATAATTATGTGATAACGATGTGTGGTGCCAGGTGGGGACTAGACTTATCGGAGGGGATCACTTCGTAAGTTCTATAAATGTCTAACCACTATGCTGTACACCTGAAAGTAACATAAAACAATATTGAATGTCAAATATAATTGAAAAAAAAAAAAGAAAAGAACTCAGAAGCTAGAAAAAAATTCACATAAGGAAACTGAAACTCAAGAGAAGTAATTAATTGATTTAGTAGGGTCTGACGTAAATCATGAAGTTTTTTTTAACTAGAAGGTATACAAGGTTAAAATGGTGAGTTTATTATTATGCTTAGAAATAACAAGATGGAAAACTTTTATTAGTTGTGAAGTAAAAAGCCCAGTGAGCTGTTAGCCCATAGTAGATAGGGTGTGCCCTGAACCATCCATCAGTGACAATCGTCCCCACTTCAAAGACTTTTTCTCTTGCGTCAAATGAAGAGGACATCGCTACTGTCATTTCTCAGCTTGAAGCAGAAAAGCAATGGCCACGTGCTCTAAGAATATTCCAACACTGCTTGGCAATTATCTTCTTTCTACCTTTTACCTCACGAGGATGACATGAGGATTCACAGAGAAAATTCTGTCCAATTCTTTAAAATGAGTAATGTAAACATGGCAGCTATCTGTCACTGGCCCGTGGAACAGTAGACTACAGGCCAGGGAAGGCTGGTTTTAGTTTTACTCTAGTTTCCTAATTAATCATCGATTAGATTAATAACTTTATCATATGATTTATAATTAATTCATTATTGCACAGTCACGTTTTCCAATTCTAATAAGGACCTTGTTACTAAAAGAAAACTCTTTGAACCTTAACTCTCTATTTTAGGTGAACATTTAAAAAATACTTCCGCAGTTATCTGAGCCACGTCCCTGACAGGAAGACAGAAAATGCGTTGTTCTGATTGGATTTAGTGAGAAAAGGAAAAGCAGTCAAAATAGAGGACACTGGCAGAGTCCCAGGACCAGAGAGTATAGGGGTCGAAGGCACACATCGTGTTGGTGGAAGGCCCCATCCAGGCACTCGAAGACTGAAGTGTGACTCCTCGCTGTGTCCCAATATCGCCACCGCCCATCACTAACCAAAGCACCCTTTAGTGGGACAGTGTCTCTTTCTTCCTCCAAAGTCCTTGTTTATCAAAATCAGCACTAGGCAGGTGGCCA
>NW_011909450.1:0-1853 GCF_000151845.1 Pteropus vampyrus | reverse complement strand
ATATAAAACTTGGTTACTAGTATTATTGAACCTTCTATATGTCCTGCTTTTCCCATGTTTTTTGCCCCACCACCACCCCCATCCCTTCTGGCTCCATGGGAGGTGATTAACATTTTACATTTTCTTCTCCTTTACTATGCAGAAGTTATGCCTTGTATTATATTATTTTAATAGTTACCCTTAAAATTTGCACATGTATATATAAATCCTAAAGTTAATAAAATCTTTACTTTCTTCCCCCAAATCTAAGGACCTTAAAATGCTTTATTTCCCATAACTCCTCCCAGAGCACATTTACAATTGCTCTATTTTTCAAATTTCTAGCTCACTTTTATAATTCACACGTTAAAAATTGTTTAGTATTTTATACAGTTAGTGTATATTTAGATGGATCCTTATATTCCTTACTCTCCTTTCTTTGATGGATTTCAGACCTTTCTTCTGGGACTATTTTCCTTTCTTTTGAAGCAAAGTTATTTTATTGAGGGCCATTTAAAAAAGTAAATGCTTCCCGTTTCTCTTCATTTGTCTTTATTTTGTTCTCATTTTTGAAAAAAATACTTTAGCTGTGCAAAATATAACTTTGTTATTTATTTGTGTCATTTTATGTCAATCCTCTCTGCTGTCATCATCACTTTTCCTCACTTGTATCTGCTTTCCCTGATGCTTCTCACAATTTCTTTTTTTTTAATTAATTCAGTGACATAATTACATATATAACTAGTCCATCAGCACATGTATATTTTTCATTTCAGTATGTCAAGGAAACACATAGCTCTAGGTGAGATATTTATTGCTTTATATTTTCATTGTATACTTGCTACGAAGTGGCACATGGATTCTTTTCTAATGTTGGATACCTTAGTAGAAAAATTCCCAGTACAAGTACTGTGTGATGCTTGAGACTAAAGAAAATTTGGCTTCTGGAAAAGTGAATTATATACTATTAGGTTTTTTAAATTATATTTAACTTAGATTTGATATGGTTTGGGGTATTTTATTATCATCAAAAAAGATTATATTAAAATCAACATTTGTAATTTAAATGTATTGTTAAAACAGAAAAATTATAATGTACCAGTACATCTTCATGTAAATTTGACACTTATAATTCATCCTTTTTTTTCTATTTACCTTGCTCAGTCTCATATTTATAAATATAAGCTGTAAGTTTGAGAATCACTCTATATGCCATTCTGTCTTTCATATCCAATGACTAGTCAATCCCTTTACAATTGACCCTAAGGAGTAGAAATAGATTTAATTATTAGGAACTATATGACTAGCTACTACAGCAAAAAACTTTTAACCATCTACATTTTATAAAGGCCTAGTTTCTCTTTTGAAGAAAAATAGTTTTTTTTTTTCTTTCATTAACATTTGCTGACTAAACAATTAGTGGAAATATCATAGGAAGTATGCTGATCTCAAATGGTTGGTTGAAGAACACCTTTCAAACATGGACATTTCTAGTTCTGTAATCAACACCATTGCTTGCAGTTTTTCAGGAACGCCTTGAGTGCTCTCGGAGCATGTTCAGTTCTATTCATTTTTGGATCCTTAAGCTGGCACAGCCCTTTAGGAAGAGAAGATCCTAAGGAAGATACTTTTGAATACACTGAATAAATTTTTAGGCATTTTTATTGATTTGATTAGAGGATATTTTCAATCCAATGACTTATCTTGACTAAATGCGACAAATAATAATATTTTTACAGTGTTTTAGTAACATCTGATTTGCAGATTAAGTTACCACCCTGAAATGATGATGGGAGTTTCATTTTTCTAAGGAGAAACACACCTTTGTTTTCACAAAATGAGACCTTCAGTTTATAACGCAATTAATGTACAAT
>NW_011909449.1:0-1874 GCF_000151845.1 Pteropus vampyrus | reverse complement strand
ATGCTCTCCAGGAAGACAAGAAGCATGGGTGCTGACAGGGGTAGATAACGTTGTCATTATCTTTACACAATAGGGTCATAACCAAAAGAACGTAATAAACTGATTATTAGAACTACTTTACTCATTTGAAAACTTAATGTTTGTATTTCTATATTTATTTGCTCACTTAAAATTTATATCTTGCTGAGTTTTAAAGTGTTTTTAAAGCTGGTGAAAAGCATACAGAGAGTACAAAAACAAATACATCAGTTACAAGTTGGAGACAAGGAAGAACAGAAGTAGGCCCGAGAGCTGGAACCAGATGCGAGGCTGGCAGAAAGCAGCGCAGAGCGCTGGCCTCTTGCCACGACCGTGCCCTGTCTTGGTGGCATGCGATGTAGCAGCCAACAGGAAAAGGGAAGGCCAGCCCCGGGCCTCGTTCCCAAGGCCCCTCAGATACAGCAAATCCTTCGTTTCAGGGAAGCACATTCGCGGTGCTAGGGCCAGGGGATGTTTTTCTCCAGAAGGCCGACGTGGAGAACACCGAGGTTTCATGGACGGTGTCTCGGTGACCCCCTTACGAAACCTCATGAAGAGTCCCGTAGGGCTGCCCAGTGCTCCCTCTGTCCACACAGACAGGTCGTCCCCGACACGCGAGCGGGGGAGCAGCCAGGCTGTCGCAGGGTGACCCAGGCCTGGGCACCCTGGGCGGTGCTGGCTCTGCTGTGCCCTCATGGAAGGAAAGCTCCTTACAGGTCTGGTACTTCTGGAGGAAGACTTTGACCTTAAACCTGTCGGGGGCGGCTCCTTGTGACGTGTGGTTGACACTTGGCTTTCTGTTTTAATGGGAACTGTGTCCCCTGGGGTGACCCTTGGCCCGTTGGCTGCTTCCTCCCAGAGGCCCAGCGCCTTCCTCTACTTCGGCCTCAGGGCCATGACTTTCTCCTTGTCCCTCACTTCCCCACACGGCCCCAAGTCATTTGAAGGAGGCGGGACAGAAACCATGGGGTCTTCTGTCTGTGGAATGCGGCATCCTGCTGGTTTAGGACAGGCTTAGGCTGCTGCTTCCCTGTTGCGTTCATGTCACCCCACTAATGATCCCGTTCCCCAAACCGTGCCCCACACTGCACTGGAGGAGCCCCGTGTGACCCCCGCTCTTGGGAGACTCGCAGATCCTCTCATCTGGGGGAAGCTCTTGTTTCCCGATGATAGTTGTGTTTCTAACTACATGGTCGCTAGCTTAGGTCACAGTCACAGACGCCAGTCCCGGGCCGTGTCCCACAGCCTGGCGAGCTCGGCCCGCGAGAGCAGGGGCGGCTTACCGCGAAGGGTCTCGGAAGGCAGTTCAGGCTCCGTTCCACAGAGCTCTTTATTTTGTTCAGTGATTCTCATCAATGCGCGAACGCCAGGATTCGTTGCAACCGCGGCCGGCTTGCTGGTCACGCGCGTCTCTGGTCCACGGTGATGTGCGTGTCTGCCGTCTGCAGCACGCAGCTCTGCGGAATGCGCACCGAGACGCTGTAGGTGCAGTGCGCACATCTGGGTTGCGTCTTCCCGGGGGGCTAATACTTTATATTTTTCTCAAACACGTTTATTGTTTTGTTTTGATGGGGGCAAAATTATGCTCAGACACTGGGATCGTCTTTGTCAGTCGCTCAGTTAACACAGTTTCCCTGTGGGAATCATAGTGATTTCATAAGCCAACAGCGTAGAGGACACTGTCTCTTAGTAAGCTAATGAAGAAAGAACATACTCCAAACCAGTGCCAGCTTAACCCTACTGCCGCCCCGGGCACGGGGAGGCGACGGGACGAAGTCCAGACTTAGTCGAGGGCTCAGCCGTGGGTGCCCGCGCTAGCACGCTGCTGGGGGTGCCCGTGCGGAGTGGACGGCAGA